>NC_139001.1:106860968-107148468 GCF_964374135.1 Grampus griseus
GCTGTCTTGGAGAATGGTGGGGATTTCCAGGAATGGGCCACAGCCCACTTTTTTGGCCTTTTTAGGTTGGCCTCAGAACTGTCCTGTTGCTGGTAGGTGTGTCATTTAGATGCTAATATATTTCAATGAGCATATAATGAGGCTTAAGTTACACCAGAAGTCGAATTTTCCCTCATCTTGGGCCTAATTGGTTCTAACCAGTTTACGTCGTGTCCTCAACAGCTGTGTCATTCCTTTTAAGGTTGTGCCCTGTCCCCTTCCCTCTTGTCTCACTGATGACCACTGGGGTTTTCAGCACCAACTCCCCTCAACCGTCTCAGTGTCCAGGCAGGCCTGGGGTGGTTGACATCCCTGGACTACTTACCACTGAAAAGCCAAATGGATGAACTGAAGCTTCTCTACAGATATTCTGATGAGAGCATCATGAAACCTACCCTGGTCCCCCAGAATAACCTGCAGTAACTGAGACTTTCCTCTCCCATCATGTGGCTGGGAGAGACACAAGCCATCCAGACAGCAGCACCTCAGTCTGGAGCCCTGGAGATGGAGCAGCATCTGAGGACAAAGGGAAGAAGTCAGAGAGACCATAACCCACTTATATAATTATTTGATTTTTCCACAAAACAGGACCATTTCAGGGTCTGTGTTGTGTAACACATTTTGCTTCTTTATTGTAATTGTCAACCAAACATGATGTGTCCTTTTGTAAGTAGTTCTGTGTCAGGATAATAAACACTAATGCTTATTGTATGCTGTAATAGATTCATCCTTAAGGCAGCTGCATGCTCTTGTCCGTGTTCTGTGGTTTTCCTCCTGTCTTCCTTGCTGTCAGCCGTCTCAGATCAAGCATCTTAGCATCCAGGGAGCCCTTTAACTTGCTGTCTCCAATTGCCTCTGGTCTGGGTGAACTGTACCCTGTGTATCAGGAGCAGAGGTAAAGTTGGAGGAAAATAATCTCCAGCTCAGCCCCATGTTGCTCTTCCTCTGTGTTGCTCTAACAGCAGGCCAGGCGCTGAGTGGACAGACTTTGGTGACAGGATCAATGTTTGTCAAATCACATGTGGATCCCTGATGTCACCACAGTCCTGACCTTACAAGAGCTATTTAATCTCTCCGAGACCATTTCCCTGACGTAAAGTTTAATAATGATGTCTAATTCTCTTAAAAAAATCAATGTGTTATGAAAAGGAAGAATATGTAAAACACCTAACACCATACCTGCACATAGTAGGTTTTCAAAAATGCAAGTTCCCCCTCCTCTTGGTCATTTCTCCCAAGTCTTTTATTTTTTTATTTTCTATTATTTGTTTTTTTTGCTGATAACACTATTTTACTGAAAATCTGGAGTTGCACAAATAGTTCTTTAGAACATAAAACTAAATGGATTTATACATAACAATTACATGCAGCATTTATAAGAGGCAGTACAAAAATGTGTTCTGCTTCTCCATGATATAAATTGCATATAATACGATGATTTAAAGAATGTTAATTCTATTAACTAGTTCTGTGAGATAAATCATACTCAGAACGTCTGATGTTTCCCACAATAAAGGAAAAACATGCAGTTCTATGAGCAGCTAAGTTCATTTTAGCGATGGTGGGAAGATTTGTTGATTTGTCTGATAAATGGCTTCTCTATAAGTATAATGCAAATATTTGCTTAACAGATGTTTTCCAAAGACCCACTATGAGCCTTACACACAAACCCAAGAGATAAAAGAAGATTAAAAGGGAACAGACTTAGGCAATGCTTATTGCATTCTGGGCACTGCACAGAGTGCAATCTTATGAGGTAGGTACTAGTAATATCATCCCAAATCACAGATCATGAAACTGAGGCAGAGCAGGTTGAAACAAATTGCTGATAACTTGGCAGATCCAAGATTTGCCCAGGAGGTTCTGCCTTAATAATCTATGTTGTTTTTTTAAAATTTCGCTGAATTACAGATTTAATAATACAGTGATGAAAATTTTAATTTGTTTGGATCTGAATTTGCATTTGTAGAAAAAAAGACTGGACTCAGACTGTAAATGGACTGATTTACCAATTTAAAGAATCTAGAATTTACCCCACAAGAAAGTCAAGCATTTAAGTTCATTATTGTGTTGGTTTTCCTATAACAGTGTATGGGCATAATGTTTGTACCATGAAGAGAGATCTGTTAAAGTTCTCTGCTTTCAACTGTAGGTTATACTGAGTGTTTTTTTTTTTTTTTTCTGCTGTACACGGGCCTCTTACTGTTGTGGCCTCTCCCGTTGCGCAGCACAGGCTCCGGACACGCAGGCTCAGCGGCCATGGCTCACGGGCCTAGCCGCTCCACGGCATGTGGGATCTTCCCGGACTGGGCCACGAACCCGTGTCCCCTGCATCGGCAGGCGGCCTCTCAAGCACTGCGCCACCAGGGAAGCCCCTATGTGTCTTTTGGAATTTTGATTGGGTTGAAATAAACGGAAGGGGAGATCTGAGAACAATGTAAAATAAATAAATAAATAATAAAAGTAAAAGATTAGTTAAAAAAAAGAATTAAAATTTGAAATATTTATAGCTTGATGTCAATGTATACATATTTCTTAAAACACAATTGATATGAATTCAAATTGGGAATATACCTCTTAAAATTTAAAATCCAAGTAAGAGACTTGTTAGTTAAGAAAGAACATTATTTTATAAAATAACTTTACCAATTATTATTGATCAGTAAAAAAAAAAACAAAAAAAAAATAACAAATGTCCAGTAGTTGGGGAATGGGTCATCTATATGGTATTAATATATGCATTTGAAATAATAAAGATTCTCCTATTTTTATGATATAACTTTTTAAAATGGAATATTTTCAGATATGTAATAACAAAAAAGCATACAAAAGTATACACCTCCTTTGATGGCAAACGTTTTTTCTCCCTTCTTGATCCTTTCTAAATTTTCCAAATTTTCTAAAATACACCTGAGCTATTTTGTTAATAAACAATCTTAAACAGACATATATTTAGTTAAAGAATGTAAAAGGAATAAAGAATCAATACAAGTCTCATTGAGTTAAAAATGGCATTAATTTTTTCTAAACTCACTCTTTCTAAATACAAGACTGTATGGATGGGTGTTTACTTATATTTAAATTCACTATATTTTAATCACCCTCACAATATTATCCATCCTGGGAAGTTAAGTTTTGACTTGCGTGTTAACACAATGTCCTAAATCATATATGAGATACTTCATGATTCAAAATGTATGTATGTTTGAAGATGCATAGTAAAGACTATAACTTCTCTAAAAAATTACTAAATGAGCTTCTAACTTTACCAAATCATAGATATGTACTAGTAATTTTAATAATAAATGTAAATTCTCCATTCCTGTTCAAATTAAAATCTCTTTGGTCTACTAACGAAGTTAAGTCTTCTAAACAGGACTTTCTTCTCCAAATAAAATGATTCTTGGTGTTAAAAAAAAAAGATTCCACATATAAGTGATATCATATGATATTTGTCTTTCTCTGTCTGACTTACTTCACTTAGTATGATAATCTCTAGGTCCATCCATGTTGCTGAAAAAAAAAAAAAAAGATACAAATGAACTTATTTACAAAACGGAAACAGACCCACAGGCATAGAAATCAAAGTTGTGGTTCCACAAGCGGGGAGGAGGGATAAATTAGGAGTTTGAGATTAACATATACACACTACTATATATAAAATAGATAACCAACAAGGACCTACTATATAGCACAGGGAAATCTACTTAATATTTTGTAATAACCTATAAGGCAAAAGAATCTGGAAAAGAATAGATAATTATATATATATATATATATATATATATCAGAATCACTTTGCTGTACACCTGAAACTAATACAGCATTGTAATTCAACTGTACTTCAATTACAAAAATTAATATAAGAAATTACGTTGGAGAGAGTAAAGAAAGATAAAAACCTAAAAAATCAAATCAAATCAAATCTATTTTCTTGACCATGAAGTCCAGACTTCAGCACTGAGCTGTTCTCAGTCTAGAGCCGGAAGTCTTAGTGTCTTTATACAAACAGAAGCTCCTTCCCCATCCCTTCTCCGCACATTCACAAATGATGTTTCCCTTAAAAACAAATTTTTAGACAATTGACTCTGTGGTTTCATCTCCCCAGCTGCACTTTCTCTGAAGAGTGAATTTACAGAGCACAGATCCTCAGGGAGAAACGGCTAATTAAGGCATAGACTTCCCAGCCAGCTGTTTCACGCAGAGAGGTAGTTCCTGTTTAAATATCCAGGCTATAAAGGGGAGGTGTTGCAGCAGAAGGCCTCTGCAAGCTGCCAGGAGATATTTCTTGCTGAATGACACTGGAAGCAGAGTGCAATCTGTAAGTAACAGGACAGCGGGCTCCCCTAAATCACGTCAAGGAAAGTCTGGGCAAAGTTGTAACCATGTATTCAAATGCTCTATGGCCTTCAAGGTACCACTTTCAAATCCAGCAGGGGCCTCTTCAACACCTTCCTCTATTGTATTTGCCTTAAAAATGACTCACAACTAATACCTACTCCGAAGGGTTATTGTGGGGATTAAATACGGTAACATAGGTAAAGCATTTAACATAGTGCCTAGTACAGAAAGCATAATTAATGGTGACTTTATCTATTGCTATTTAAATCAAATGTAATCAGACTCTGCATATTGTTTTAGAGTTACTTTCATTTAATATCATGTTATAAAAGCTTTCCATGTTGTTACATACTAGCAGATAAATTGTATTAGATTATATAGTTTGTTCATAGTTTCTCTATTGTTGGATATTAGGTTGATTTTTAATGTTACACCTTTTTTTTTTTAATGTTATGTTGAATTACTTACTGCCGAATCTCTGGGGCTTCAATTATTGCCCTGGGTAAATCCTTAGATGTGGATTGTTCAATCTTCACACATGCCACATCCAGACCCACTCCAGAAAGGGTAGTGTGGTACTCATGAGGTCTGAGTCATAAAAGCAAACCCTGATATGGCATTTAGCACGACCCTGTCCCCAGGCATGATGCTAGGTGTCTGGCTTCTGAATACTAAATACAATTAGTATTTGTTGAATGTCTGGTTATGTGCAGGACTGAAGCATACTTTAGTTTTCTTTTTTTCAAATCTAACAAAATATCTGTGAAGTACAGATATTAATATTCTTATTTTGCTCTAGGTAGCAGAGAGGTGAGGTGGCTTGTCCAAGCTCACACAGTAAAGAATGACTGCCTAACTCTTTCTGTTCCCACTGACCTAACACAGCAGTACCGAGGGGCTCCATCTGGTGCCCCAAATCACACATACCATCAGCAATTAGGGAGACATTAATGTCATAGCAAACAGCTCGTCCCTTCCACTCTCCCAGTGAATAGTAACACCTCCTTCCTTCCTGGGACCTGGATTGAGAGCATATCAGAAGGAAAAACAAGAGAGTGGGAACCGAGGGTGGGAATCCATGGTAAGAAACTTCACCTTTATCATCTGATGAGCTAGAGAAAGGTCTCAAGACGGGAAGGGTAGAAAGAAAAATGAAGAGGCATTGGGGAAAAGCTAGCTTTTTCCCAGAGATGACTATAGGAAAATAAAAATGGCTAGAAGCATATTTAAGAAAGTTATTCACCTCCAAACTCTCATGAAAGATTCTGGAGTCAATGGATGGTTAATCAAGTGCTTTGTAAAGCACAGAGTTCCATACAAATACAGTTGTGTACTATTACTAGTGGCATTAGTCTGAAGATAATGTTAGGGCATACTCAAATTGACATCTAAAAATACAAGTAGTCTCTAAAATGAAATTATTTCTGCCACAGTTACCTCACCCCCTTGTAGGTTTTATTTTTTTTAATTTTATTTAAGTATAGTTGATTTACAGTGTTGTGAATTTCTGCTGTACAGAAAAATGATTCAGTTATATGTATGTATACAAGCTTTTTTTTCTTTTCCATTATGGTTTATCACAGGATATTGAATATAGTTCTCTGTGCTATACTGTAGGACCTTGTTATTTAATCCATTCTCTATATAATAGTCTGTATCTGCTAATCCCAAACTCCCAATCCATCCCTCCCCCACCCCCTCCCCCTTGGCAACCACAAGTCTGTTCTCTGTGTCTGTGAGTCTGCTTCTCTTTCATAGATTTGTTCATTTGTGTCTTATTTTAGATTCCACATATAAGTGATATCGTATGGTATTTGTCTTTGTCTGACATACTTGGCTCAGTATGATAATCTAAATGGCATTTATTGTATCTGTACTTTCAGGTCGATCACACAGGTTCATTTTGTGGATTGTTAATAGAAGGAATAATTGAAAAGAGTGATGGGTTTTGTTTTGGTTTATGATTCTTTGGGAGAGGATTCTTGGCACATGTATTCTTACAGACTATTACTGCTCCTTCCTGCCAGTTCTCCAGCAAGGCTAGTGGAGTCGTGTCCCATGGGACCATCCCCTGGGTTGAGAGCTGATTGAAATGTGTTGTGTGTGTGATAGCTCCCATCCATATTCTTGAGCATTCTACAAATGAATTCTCCCTACATTCAGGGGGAATAGCCTTGAGTTGTTTTGAAATTGTTTATCTTTTGTGAGTGTCAGTGTATAAATATAGTCTTACTCAGAGAGGCCATAATCCCTACTAAAGAGTTGTTAATTACACACGTACCCAAGGTTTGTATTCCAGCTTTCCCCAGAGAGCTTAAAGCACTTCTGCAAATAAGAATTGCAAACAGTAAATAATGCCTTTGATTTCGAAGACACTTACCCTAAGGATTTAAGTTTATGCTTCTCTCAGCATTCTTTTTTTAAATCCATTTTTTACATTGAAGTATAGTTGATTTACAACATTGTGTTAATTTCTGCTGTACAGGAAAGTGATTCAGTTGTGTATATATATATATATATATATATATATATATATATATACATTTTTAAAAATATTCTTTTCCATTATCGTTTATCACAGGAAACTGAATATAGTTCTGTCCTCTATACAGTAGGACCTTGTTGTTTATCCATTCTATATATAAAAGCTTACCTCTGCTAACCCCAGCAGGAGTGAAACCCTTGCAATCCAAGGGCAGGAATAACCACCTCTGATCTTCTGTAAGAAGAAATTGTGGATTATTAGCTGGCTCAGTTTTACCCAAGTGGAATTTGAATCTGTGAGAAAATTACATTGTAACTGGGTTTCAAAAACCAGATAGATGACATTAAGTTGCTTTAAGAGGCTTTGGGAAGGAAAATTATGGCTTTATACTAAATTTGGACTGTCAGAAATTTTCATTAATTAACAATAAAAATGAGGGGAGAGAACGTGAACAAAGCATGGAGTACAATTTTACAACCCTGAGTTAATTATTGGCTTTGAAGCACCTTAGTGACTATATCTCATCTTTGGCTAAAATAACTCATTTCTTTTCCTAGCGAAGGGGGCTATTTGGATGAAACATATGCAGATGGGATAGACCTATTTGTTTCACAGTTTGCTCTATATTTAGTCCTTCATCCAGAGAAAGCAGTAGAAGAATTATTTGGGCCATTTTTTGACTTAGTGCAGAATTCACCTGCAATTGAATTAGTATCTAGCAAATGTGATAGCTTAGACACAATCTTGTCTACAAAACAGTAAATAAATAAATAAGAACCACTGGTTATTTTCTATATAAACCTGTTTCTCCCAGGAAATCATCTGTTCTAAAATTTCCCTTTCAGTAGGCAGAAATTTGAACTTGAGATGAGGATTCGGTCTTTCAAACTTCTTCTAGGTTCCTGAACCTAGCAGATTGTACACATTCAATTGGTCTCAGTTGGTAGAGAAACCAACTCTCCAAGGGGCTGTTTCAGTGTTCAGCCACATGTTTCTTTCTAATTTCCCTTCGTGTAAATGTAGCTCTAAATACGGTACTGCCTTAACAATGCTCTTTGCAGAATCATTTTTGTGTTTTGTTTTGTTTTGTTTTTTGCCATACGTGGACCTCTCACTGTTGTGGCCTCTCCCGTTGTGGAGCACGGGCTCCAGACGCGCAGGCTCAGTGGCCATGGCTCATGGGCCCAGCCGCTCTGCAGCATGTGGGATCTTCCCGGACTGGGGCACGAACCCGTGTCCCCTGCATCAGCAGGCAGACTCTGTTTCCTTATGATATTCCTGCAAATGTAGCTTCAGAGAGATTAAATAATAATCAAAATAACAATCATGATAGTAGTTAACATACATGAATGTTATGCCATATACTCTTAAAGTACTTTATATAACTTCAATCAATTTCATGAAGTACATACTATAATTATACCCATTTTGCACACACGGGATGGAAGTACCATTATGCCATTTGATTTGCCCAGGGCCTCCCTGGTACCATGTACAGATATTGGAATCTGACCCAAGTAGGCTAGTTAATCATACCTACTGCTCTGTCCTGCCTCTGAGACAATATGTTGACAGGCACACAGGGTCAAGATTTGAGCTTGGCCACCATGTCATGGAACTCTACAGTGATTCTGTCATTGGAAGGATTATGGGGTATCTTATGAAAGAACATGGTTGTCATTCTCATACATTATAATCAGTATTTGACCTGGGGAGCTGAAGAATTGACCTGAAGGCAACATTTCTAAATGACTATAAAGGCAGGTCTTCTTCAACAGGCACACGAAAAGATGCTCAACATCGCTAATCATTATAGAAATACAAATCAAAACCACAATGATGCACCAGCTCACACCAGTCAAAATAGTCATCATTAAAAGTCTACAAATAATAAATGTTGGAGAGGGTGTGGAGAAAAGGGAACCCTCCTACACTGTTGGTGGGAGTGTAAATTGGTGCAGCTATTATAGAAAACAGTATTGAGGTTCCTCAAAAAATTAAAAATAGAGCTGCCATATGATCCAGCAATCCCACTCCTGGGCATATACCCAGACAAAACTATAATTTGAAAAAAGTTACATGCACCCCTATGTTCACAGCAGCACAATTTACAATAGCCAAGACATGGAAACAACCTAAATGTCCATTGACAGATGAGTGGATAAAGAAGATGTGGTATATATAGATACAATGAAATATTACTCAGCCATAAGCAAGTATGAAATAATGCCATTTGCAGCAACATGGATGTACCTAGAGATTATCATACTAAGTGAAGTAAGTCAGAAAGAGAAAAATACATATGATACCATATGACATGTGGAATCTAAAATATGACACAGATTAACTTATCTACAAAACAGAAACAGGCTCACAGACATAGAGAACAGACTTGTGGTTGCCAAGGGGGAGAGGTAGGGGAGGGATAGATTGGGAGTTTGAGGTTAGCAGATACAAACTATTATGTTTATCTATAGAATGGATAAACAACAAGGTCCTATTGTATAGCACAGGGAAATATATTCAATATCCTGTGATAAACCGTAATGGAAAATAATATGAAAAAGAATATATATATATATATATATATATGAATCACTTTGCTGTACAGCAGAAATTAACACATTTTAAATTAACTATACTTCAGTAACATTTAAAAAATAAAAATAAAAATAAATCAACGTCTTCTTCTGCATGGCTGACTGACTCTAAAAGGCTTGCGGGATTCGAAATCTCTCTGTCAATGGCTCTTATTTCTCCATCCCCAGCCTCCATTTCTCTCCAAAAGTCCAGTCCCCACATTTCTTGCTGTTTGTTTGCCATATTTATATTTTTATTATAACTTTAATATCCCACCTACCATTTAGTAGTTAAAATCTATTTTTGCCTCATTTTAAAACTTGTCTTTTTTCTTCCTATACTGCCTGTGTTATTGAAAGCTATTAATTAATTCCTTCATTTACTCATTAGGGAACAATCTATTAACTACTGTCTGCCAGATGGCTTTGATAAACATTGGAGATACAGAGATGAGTGAAACAGACAAGATCTCTGCCCTCCCAGTGCTTGCCTTCTGTGGAAAGAGTCAAATATTAAGAAAGTATCCACAGGAAGAGAAATATAGTTACAAACTGAAAAGTTTCATGTGAGAAAAGACAGTGAGAGCTCATGTGAGAGCTCACATCAAAACTTGGGGAAGGGGGCACAGAGAGGGCTTCGCTGAGGGAGAGGTATTGATGCCAAAAGCTCAGCCTCTGTGCACTGGTGCCGAATCAGATCTCAGAGACAGAGTTTTGGATGAAGTAGAAAAGAATAGCTTTATTGCTTTGCCAGGCAAAGCGAGGCACAGCAGGCTTCTGCCCTCAAAAACTGTGTGTCCCAACCCAGGAGGTTTTGGTGAGGAGTTTTATAGCAATAGTTCAAGGTCCAGGTTGCTGATAAGGATCAGGGTGTGTGCTGGCCTTCACTCCTTTAATATCATCTCAGCTGGTCTCCTCACCTTGATGAGCTTCTCTGGTTCCTTTAATGGAGCCTCAGGTGGTTTCTTGGCTCCTCCTCCCTTGTCTCTACATCCCCTCCCTTCCCTGATTAGCAACTGTTTGAACCTGCCCTTTGGAACTCAGGGAAGCTCATGGAGGCTGGAGTCTGTTCCCTACAAACAAGAAACAGGGCACAGAAAGGCTTCCATGCCCAGGACCCCCACAGGGTCCTGCTCAGTTTCAACATTTGTGCTGAGAAATGAAGGGTGGGTAGGGCTGGCTTGTTGGGTGGGCTTGATTTCAGTAGAGGACATGGCACTTTGGGCAGAAGTTCTCTCAGGAGGGAGGGCGGTACGTGGAGGTACTGACCACAGAGATGGGTGTGTGTGTGAGAGGGGGCAAGATAGTCAGCTGGGCTCAGATCACCCCAGACTCGGAATCTTGGGATCATGGCTCGCCTCTTTGCCTTAATACATCCAGCCTACCACCAAATCCCTTTGGTCTTGTTGTCTTGCTGTCTGTTTCCGTCTCAAAATTATCTTTTCTATCCTCTATCCAATCTTGCCTTAAATGTGCCTAGAGCTGTTTAGATGGTTTGCCCACCTCCCAACCCTCACCATCCCTGGACACTCCCTTCACTATGGCCTGGGGATTTTCTTTGTGGTTTTTCTAAAATATATCTTAAAATACTCTCTCTATTTGTGCCTTTGTTACTGAACAAACTTTGTGTACCTGATGCACAGTGAGGCCTGATAAACCAAAACGTCGGGGTTTGGAGCAGAGAAAGATTTATTGCAGGGCCAAGCAAGGAGAAGGGGTTGCTTGTGCTCAAAAATCCAAACTCCCCAACAGTTTGAGGGAAGAGGTTTTTAATAGGCAAAATTTGGGGTGAGGACTGCAGGGTGAGAGACTTTCTTCTGATTGGTTGATAGTGAGGTAACAGGGTGGTGCTCCAGGAATCTTGTGCTCTGCCTGAAGTTAGCATCCTCCACTTGGGGGTGGGGGGGAGCTTAGTTCCTCCAGAAGAACTCAGAGATATATTGTTATGTATATTTCTTGAGGAGGGACCAGGACCCTGCCCCAAGGCTGCACTATTGTTTCTTGGCTGCTCCTCCCTTGTCTCTGCAACCCCTCCTTCCCTGATGAGCAACCAATTGAATCTTCCCTTTGGAATTCAGGGAAAATCCTGGAGGACACAGAAAGGATTTGTACCCGGGAGTCTCACAGGGTCCTGCTCAGTTTTACCTACACTGACTCCTTGACCCCCGAAGTATGAACCCAAACTCAGTAGCACAGTGTACAAGGCCCTCTAGCAAACAACCCAGACCAGTTTTACACGAGGGACTGAACTTCCTGTCAGCAATCTTCTTGTTCTGACCCCTTTCCCCAGAACTCAAATGTATTGCCCATGATGAGGTGTTGCTGGGATGCTCTGGAGATCTTTGCTAGATGGTGGGGAAACTCAAATGCAGTTACATTGTACTCTTCCTTCAAAAAATGCATACTTGTCTCTATTTCAGCTTATCCGTAAGTGAACAAATGCATTTGACATTGTGAAAAGGTCACATTAGTTTACCTTCTATCCACAGGTTTTCAGAAGGGCATTCATTCTTTCATTTGGCAGGTATTCAGGTAGCGCTCATTATATATGAGAAACAGTGGAAGAAATATAATAAAGCTTACTGTGATATGAACCTCTTTTGGCTAGAGTATAGGACACTGGGAGAGGATTTGTGGAGATATGGCCAGTAGAAAGGGTGAGGTCAAATTGGAGAATATACACAAAGCATTGGACTGTATCATGTTGATAGGCAGGGAGGTTTGGTCACAGTGAGGTAGCACTGTCACAGACATAGTGAAGGAAGGGACATTTGTTGATACATAGGAGAATGCTAGAGAAAGGGTGGTCAGTGTGAAGGCCATGCACTGACTCAGGCATTGGAGAATATTGGGGTGGGAGGATCTCCTTCAATAAGCTGGGCCCCTTTCTACCTGTTATATGCTCCCACAGAGTCCGGGTCATTTCCTTTGGGTCATGGCATTGGTTTTGTTGGTAGATGTGGGTTTACTTTCCACCCTCACTGGGAGCACCAGCAAAAGAAAGGCACATAGTAGATGCTCCATAAGCCCACAGGGACTGACTGACTGGTGGATGACCTCATCACATCACAGCTCATTTCCATGGCATCACTCATGGTTTCTGAGCCCAGCTTTTTCTCATCTGTAAAATATGGAGTATTAATCACATGGCCTTTGCCCACCCACCAGGACCATCATTAGCATTTGCCCTTGTTTTTCCTGTAGGCATACTACATGACATTCTCCATCTCAGTAGAGAACAAGGTTGCTTGTCATTTCTCTTCAGTGCATGTGGAATCTCTTTTTGAGAGATTAAACTGGATAGTTAGGCAAGGGCATGCTGTATGTGTCCGAGTGCATGACTGGGAGAGAGAGTGTGTGTGTTAGTATGCTGTCTGGGGTGAGGGAAGATATTATTCTTTATCATTATTTGAATCCTACTGTACCACATGTTCAGGAAGGAAAGAAGGATTGAGGAGAAAAATAAAAAGTATTCTGGGCTGCTGCTATGGTCTCTTCTCTCTGTTTTATTTTAGATCAGTAAGCAAAGACCCTTCCCCAACAGCTTCCTATCTACCCTGAAACCAGGGTGTTGATTAGAGGACGTAGTTTAGGCCTGGAGACTTCAGGTAGATTTTCAACTACTTTGAGCTTCTTTTTGTTTGTTTGGATACACTTATAGCAGAAAATAATAACTATTATAAATTGCCGTGGCATGAACTCTGATCCAGGGAAATGGTTGGTTCCTCTTAGGGATGGGGGGAGGAATCTTGGAGCAAGTCTTGGGGAGGGCCCAGAAACAGACTCCATGAACGTGCCTCCTGGGACATCCCTAAATACCACCCTACTCCTTCATACAGTGAAATGTGGTGAATAAATACATAAGAACTTGTGCAAGGCTTGGCACTGGATAGGCACTGGATAGGATAAACCTCACTTCCAACCTCTTCTCTGAGTGTATCTTTCAGATGCAAATCAACATTTCCATTTCTAAGGCTAATGTTGGACTCAGAATAAGGGATCAGAAGGGGACAACATCCCAGACAGGCCCCTCACTTAGGAACAGGTGGGACTCTACCAGCCGGACTTGGAGGAACCCCTCCTCTCAAGAAAAACCTCCACCTGTTTGTTTCTGTGCCATTAAACAGGGTTCTATGGTTATGTCTTGATGAATTTGCGTTGTGAAAAGTGCCTGAAGTTATTCATGAGCTAGTTACACTCTTAGTTAATGATTTTATAAAATGCTTAAGAAATCATCTCTAATTGACCAACATTTATATTTTAATTTATGGAAGTGCCTGAAGCCAGCACTAACTGCTTGGCAATCCTCACACTTGGCAGCCTGCACAGGACTGACAGACATTAGGAAAACACAAAGGCTCAGGAGTGTGGGTAGCCTCTGAGCATGCTGTACCTTTCATTTCTTTAAAACTTAAAAACAACAACAACCAGAACCATAACAGCAACATTATGCTATGCTCAACCTTTTTTTGTGAGTGTTGCTTCCTCACCACTTCTGTTAAGTGATGCACAAGGTGTTAGAAGCTGAGTGTAACTTTCAGACCTGATTATTGAAAGCAATATGGCTCCACTCCTTGTAGGGAAGCATTTATGCTGTGGGTCAAATCATCACCCACTCTACTGTCTGGAATGACAGCCTTAGAAAATGTATTTGAGTAGTCATCCAGAACAGCACCTTTGAAATGAACTGTTATTTTTTAAATTGAAGTATAGCTGATTTACAATGTGTGTTAGTTTCAGGTATACAGCAAAGTGATTCATTCATATATATATATATTTTTTTCTTTTTCAGATTCCTTTCCCATATAGGTTATTACAAAATATTGAGTATACTTCCTGATGCTATACAGTAGGTCCTTGTTGGAATTAACTTCATAAATAACATTTGGAAAAAGCAAAATGATGTGTTGGAAAACATCATAGCTTGACAGAAGTGATGGTTTCCTTAAAAAACACGATTATGTTTCACATCCCAAATTTGTATCAAGTATTGCTTTCTATTTATTCTCCACAGGAACACCTACCTTCCACCCAACCCCAGACATGCAGTGCATCCTCTGTTCCATCTCCCTCCCTTCGACATACTATTTCCTCTAGAAAACCCCACTTTTTTCCTCTCATCCACGTACCTAACTTTTATATGTTCTTCAGGACTCCAATTCAGGGTTTAACACCCCAGGTGAACCTCCTGTGATTTTTTCAGTTTTATGTCATATGCATATCCTTTCACAGCATTTCTCTTCCCTGTATTGTAATGGCTTTATTGTTCTGTGTTGCACCAATGGCTGTGCATGTCTTGGGAGGAAGGCTGAGTCTTTCTTCTCTGGGTCAGTGTCAATATCACCATTCCTGGCCCATCAAGGGGCTTGGATCTTCATCCGCCATGTGTCGATGGAGGGTTTGCTCTGGCGAGCTCTTCACTAGGCCCCAGGAGATGTAAAGAAATGAGCAGGAGCTGCCTGATACAGGGAAGTAGTGGCCCTTAGTGACGCTGTCGCCAACTAGGTAACATATCACAAATCATGACCCAATATTTCTGTAAATTGGCATCACTTTATATCGTCAGGATCTGTGGTCCTCAAAAACTTTAAAAAAATGTTCAAAACACATACAACTAAACTTAGTTCCAAATATTGTAAAATTGTAAGTGCCATGATCAAAAGCTTCTGTATTCAAAAGCAATTGGATCATAAAAAGGAAACAAAATTTACAAAGCCGCCTCATCCCGAATACTTTAAAGACTAATTACGATGTTGAGTTCTAATGACTGTTGCCTTCAAACCCTATAAATCATACACAAATAAGAGGAGAGAGTTTTTAAATGGAAGTAAACTCTAATTGGGTCTCAGAAGAAAGGAAAACAGATCTTTAGTAGCGCGATGAAATCTCCAAACACAGAAAGCATTGGCCAGTGTCTCCTATGGAGTTTTGTGGTCTGTGTGTTTTACACATGTTGTAAAGACTAAATTCAGAGGACAAACCTGAACCAGAGGAACTTGTTTGGTTTCATTCATACATATCAACTGACAAATGCAAAATTAAACTCTTAATTTCAGAATTTTATATATTTTTCTTTTGTTGAAAAAAGGCTGACATTACATGATGCAGGTAATAGGGAACCAGTGGGTCTGGACAGAATGCCATGGACGAGGCATAGTTGGTCTGCATTTATTCCCAGTAATGGGACTCTTTTTCTATGCAAATGACTTTTCAGTTAAAGGTAAGAGATTGTGAAATATTTTGCGCAAACGAAAACAGAAAGGCTAAAATAGAAGAAGATAATTGTTGCTTATGAAGGTTCTTAGAATAAGGCTGTATGAAGTAAACCACAACCCATCACCAAATAGGCTGGAAGATTTTGTACCTGTTTATGACTTCCTCTGAGAGTTTTCAAGGTTGTTTTTGAATAAGAAATGAATAAAACCCCAGAAAACCATCAGAGCTGAGTGGATCTGAGAGTGCCCAGCACATTGCAGTTGCTGACTCATGAGAAATTCTCAAAGAGCTGAGAATATTTTCTTTAGGGTAACTGATTCTTTTCAGTTCTAATCTGTCCTCACCTTGCCAAAGATAGAAACTCGGGAGAATAACCATAATGTTTAACTTTGCCATGATAATGGACTTTATCTTCCATGGAGTGTGCAATTCTTTTAAGTGTAAACTTTCTTTTTTTCAAAGAAGCTTGAAAATATGGAGTTTTTGTTTTGTTTTGTTTTTTGGGTTTTTTTGGAGACATCTCATGAAATTTAACATCCAGTTGTGCATGTGATGATATGAGAACAAGCTCTGGACAACTGAGTTTGGCTTCAGAATGACCACAAATTGTTTTTTTTATGTTTTCTCTGTGAAGTCTAACTAAGCGGGATTAGCATACAGACATATGCCTTCATCTAAATGGGTTTTATTAGATGCTTTATCTTCATATGGTGGGTGTAAGGAAGAGATGCAGAGTGTGGATGCTACCCTTCCATGCTTGTGAGGTTATGGGAAATGCAGATCACAATCAGATTATAGGAAAGTCTGCGTGAAATGGCTGAGATTTAAATGTCCATCCAAGTTAGACAAACTAAATTGTCCTCATATGTGCAATTAGCATAAAACAATAATGTGTATGACATATTTTTGAGGTCTAAAGATGAAGTATGAGAAAAGCATTTAAGACAATTCCTAGAACAAAATGGGCAATAAATGATATTTTAATAATACTGATTATAAGAGTAACAATAGCTAACATTTATAGCTATAACAATGATAATTATTAAAATTATTGTTATCAACCCTTAAATAATTGCTTGCATTATATATGTTTAAGCATGGATGAGATAAAGGGAATATATTTCATATATCACTGAAAATACCTATTCATTCATTCATTCTATTAAAAAATTCAATAAATATTTATTGACCCCCTTCCACCCAATTATATGCTAAGCATTTTTCTTGACACTGAGAATCTCCCAGGAAGAAATACAGGTAAAGTTCTGTTACCATGGAGATTTCAATTTAAATGGGGGATGAAAATCACTGAACAAATTGAAAAATGTGCAAATTAATAAATGAGTAGATTGGTGATAAATACTATAGCGATAGCTATTTGAAAGGTCAGGCCCTTTTGACAATGTCTGGCCAAAATGTACAGTAAGAAATGTTTTTACATAGTGACTCAGCATGGGTTTGTAGGTCTGAAACAATATTTTCCCTACATATGGTGGCTCATACTTATGTTTTCTGTTCTAGATTCTTCTATTTTATTAAATCTCTGCCCTTATACATTCTAATGGAGGGAGATAGGCAGTAAGTCATAAATGTAACAAGAGGCAAAATGTTACAAGATGATAAGCTCTATTTGAAAAAAAAAAAAGAGGAGGGTAAAGGAATCAGAGATAGTATGAGTGAGGTGGGGATCCTGCAGTTTTTAACATGGTCATCAGAGAAGAACTCTTGAAATCAGTGATATTTGAGCAAAGACATGAAGGAGTCAGGGATGAGGTGGAGGAACCCTGTGAGTACCCAGAGAAGATCATTCCAGACAGAGAACAGGAAATGCAAAGTCTGAAACAGAGATGTGCTTTTTCTCTGGGAATTGGTAAGGAAAGCATTGTGGCTGGGCCCCAGAGATGAGGGGGAAGGTAGTAGATGATGAGGAGAGAGAGGTAATGAAGACCTTAGGACCTTATAATTGCAACAAGGATACTGCCTTCTACCTGGATATATATCTGGAAAAGACAAAAATTCTAATTTTGAAAAGATACATGCACCCCAATGTTCGTAGCAGCACTGTTTACAATAGCCAAGGCATGGAAGCAACCTAAGTGTCCATTGACAGATGAATGGATAAAGAAGATGTGGTACATATATACAATGGAATATTACTCAGCCACAAAAAAGAATGAAACAATGCCATTTGCAGCAGCATGGATGGACCTAGGGATTATCATACTAAATGAAGTAAGCCAGACAGAGAAATACAAACACGATATAATATCACTTATATGTACAAACAAAGATACAAATGGACTTATTTACTCTTTTTCTTATTAAAACAGAAATAGACTCACAGACATAGAAAACAAACTTATGGTTACTAAAAAAAAGGAAAGGTCAGGGAGGGATAAATTATGAGTTAGGGATTAACATACATACACTACTCTATATAAAATTGATAAACAACAAAGACCTACTGTGTAGCACAGGGAACTACATTCAATGTTCAATACCTTGTAATATATAGTGGAAAAGAATCTTAAAAAGAACCAAATTTATATACTTATATGTATGTGAATCACTTTACTGTATACCTGAAATTAATGCAACATTGTAAATTTACTATATTTCAATAAAGAAAACCAAAGATGTTGCCTTCTACACTGTGAAAGATGGAGACCCACAGGAAGACTTTGAGCAGAGGAGTGGTTGGACTTCTTTATGCATTAACAGGATTGCTTGAGATGCTCTGGGGAGAATAGACTACAAGGGGTTAGAATAGAAGAAAAGTGGTTAGGAGGCTATTGAAACAGTATGGGTTAGAAATGTTGGTTGACTGGTTGAGTTGATTGGTAATAGTGGAATTGGTGGGGAGTCAAAGAAGTGGTGAGACTCAGGATATATTTTTAAGGGTGGGGGACCAAATATGTCATGCCCTATTGGAAATAAGGTATGAGAAAAAGACACCAGAGAGGAATCCAAGATTGTTTGGCTGAGCACCTATATGTATAGGATTGTTGGTGTTTAAGTTGGGAAGAGTCATAGAAAGAATGGGTTTGGAAGAGGTCATGAATTCAGTCCTGGGCATGTTAAGTTTGAGGTGCCTATTAGCCAACCAAGAAGAGAGATAATTAAATAGAGGAGTCTGGAGTTGAGGGCAGAAGACCAGGCTGGAGATATAAATTTGGATATTGGTCTGCATTTAGATAGTATACCGGGTTCAGCTGTGTCACCCCAAAACTGATGTCCACCCAGAACCTCAGAATGTGAACTTATTTGGAAATAGAGTCTTAACAGATATAATTAGTTAAGATGAAGTCATGCTGGATTAGAGTGTACCCTGAATCCAATCACTGGTGTCCTTATAAGAAGAGGGAGATAAGGATACAGAGACTCAGAGACACATAGAGACACACAGAGGGATGAAGACCGTGTAACATGACAGTAGAGGCAGAGATTGGAATGATGCAGTTGCAAGCCAAGGAACACCAAGGATTGCCAAGAGCTACCAGAAACTAGGAGGAGACAAGGAAAGATTTTCCCCTAGAGCATTTGGCAGAAATATGGACCTGCTGAGACTTTGACTTCAAATTTCTAGCAGCCAGAGCAATGTGCTACAGTAGCCCTAAGAAACCACAAAGATGGTATTTGGAGCCATAACACTGAATGAGATTGTCAAGGCAGTGAGTGTTGATAGAGAAGTCCACAGGCTGAGCCGTGGGACTGCAACATTAAGAGGACAAGGAGAAAAGGTGGACTCAGAAATGAGGGAAAAGGAGGGGCCAGTGAAGTGGGAAGATAATTAGGAGAGAATAATGTTCTCAAAGGCAATTGAAAGTTTTATAAAAGAGAAGAGAGTGATTGGGTACAAGGCTGGTGAGAATAAATTGGAGTTCATGAATGGAAAATTGGATTTAGCAACATGAAAGTCATTGATGATTTGGCAATAGAAGTTTTGATTGAGACCCTGGGGTAAAATCTTACTGGAAAGTGTTTAAAAGCAAATGGAAAAGAGCAATAGGATTCAGGAAGTGTAACATGATGCCTCAGGAGTTGCATCATAAGCCAGAAGAGAGCAGAGAAATATGGCCATGGCTAACATTAAGAAAGTTGAAGAAGTTTCCTTTTATTCCATTGAAACTGGAAAAAAAATGCTAATGGGAATGATGACATAGAGAGGAAGAAAAATTGTAAAGAAAGGGAGTATTGCTTGAGTGATGTCTTCAAACATATGAGAAGAATAAGTAGTGCCTATGATGACATTAGATAATCATGAACAGTTCATATAAGTCAATAGAAAGGAAGGCAAATCATACAGGCTCAGAAATTGATCTGATAGTAAATATGGTGACAGAAGTTTCTGGGAGTTTTGCTCTGATTGCTTCAGTTTTCTTAGGGAAGCAGGAGTCAAGGTCATTAGCTGAGATGGGGGAAGGAGAATATAAGTTGGAGATCTGAGGAAAGAAGAGAAGCCATTAAGTACTTATCTAAGTCAGCGAATGGACTTAGGAAATACAATGAGGTTGAGAGGACACAAGAAAGCCCCACTTGAAGTTGATCATGAATAATTTAAAGTGGCTTATAAGCAATTTGCAGTGTTTATATTTTTTTTGTGCCAGCTAAACCTTGCAGAGGTACAGTAAAGGTTGGATTTTTAGCAGCTATGGTTTTGCCAAGCAAATATCTTCATTCAATAAAGTATGAGTGGGCCAAGGGAATTGAGAGTTTATACAAGAAGAGGGTCATGGTGATGCACCAGCTATTTGAGTTGGGTAAAGAGAGAAGAGAGAACATGAAGGGATTGAGGAACACGGAGTATTTGGTGAGATTAATCCTTATACTAAGGTTTGTGGGATATATGGTAGCTCTATTTTTAGTTTTATTAAGGAACCTCCATACTTTTCTCCATAGTGGCCACACCAATTTACATTCCCACCAACTGTGTAAGAGGGTTCCCTTCTCTCCATACCATCTCCAGCATTTACTATTTGTAGACTTTTTAATGATGGCCATTCTGACCAGTGTGATGTGATACCTCATTGCAGTTTTGATTTGCATTCCTCTAATTATTAGCATTGTTGAACATTTTTCCATGTTCCTGTTGGCTGTCTGTATTCTTATTTGGAGAAATGTCTATTTAGATCTTCTGCCCATTTTTTTTTTTTTGTTACCACATAATCAAGCAATTCCACTCCTGAGCATGTATCCAGAGAAAAGTATAATTCAAAAAGATACATGCACCCCAATGTTCATTGCAACACTGTTTCCAATAGCCAAGACATGGAAGCAACCTAAATGTCCATTGATAAATTAATGGATAAAGAATATATGGTACATATATACAGTGGACTATTAGCCATAAAAAGAATGAAATAATGCCATTTGCTGCAACATGGATGGACCTAGAGATTATCATACTAAGTGAAGTAAGTCAGATGGAGAAAGACAAATATCATATGATGTCACTTATATGTGGAATCTAAAAAACTTATATAAATGAAATCTATGAAACAAATATAGACTCACAGACAAAGAAAACATCTTTATGGTTACCAAAGGGGAAGGGGAGGAGGGATAAATTAGGAGTTTGGGATTAACATACACACACTACTTTATATAAAATAGATAAAAAACAAGGACCTACTTATAGCACAGGGAATTATACTTAATATCTTGTAATAATCTATAAGGGAAAAAAACCTGAAAAAGAATATATATATATATATATATATATATATATATATATATATATATATATCACTTTGCTGTACACTTAAAACTAACACAACATTGTAAACCAATGATAGTTCAATTAAAAAAAAAAAAAGAAAAAGGATTGTGGGAATCCAGGGATTAGATGAAGGGAACCCAAAAAGGAGAAGATTGCAGTCAGAGAGTGAAATGCTTATAATTGGAATTACAGAGAGGCTGCAGTTAGTAATAACAGATACTGAATTCTGATACTGATTCCATGATGTACTAATCAATCATGACTGACAGTCTGGAAAACATTTTTAGGAGGAGGTATTGAGGTAGGGGTACATGGACACATGAAGCATCACTGCATGGGTCACATTTGGCCCATGAATAAGGAGGGGATTTCTGGCAAATATCTGTAAGAGGAACATTCCACGTGGAGAGAAAAGCAGCTGTAAAGACTCTAAGGCATGTGTGGACTCGGCATGTTAGGGGAACACAAAGCACGTCAACAGTAGCTGGAGTTTAGTGAATGAGGGCAAGTGTAGAATGAAATAAGGTCATGTAGGACCTTAGAGAAAGAATTTGGATTTTATTCTAAGTGCATTGGAGTGTCATTAAAACATTTTAATTAATGACATCAGATTTACCCTTAAAAAGCTTATTTTGACTTCTGTGTATAGAATGGAGGGGTGTGAGGGAAAAGAGAGTTAAGACTAGAATCTGGGAAGTCAGTTCAGATGTGTTACAATGGTCCAGGTGAGAGATGGTGATGGATGGATGATGGTGTGGTGGCTGAGCTGGAAAGAGGTGTAGAGATACAGGATTTACTTTGTAGAGACCAGAGAGCTGCTGATGACTTGGATGTGTAGTATGTATATCTGGTAGAGGAAATGAACAAAGTAAGAATGACTCCTAGAGTTTTGACCTAAGCAACCAGAGGATGGATCAGACAGTGAAGATAGAAGAGGAGCTAGTTGGTAAGGATGATCTGGTTAGCAGACACTAAAGGCTGCATAGGAAGCTGCAGAAGTCTGTAGTCGATGCTAACTGATGAGGATTGGATGGGAATCAACATGTCAAAGAGCTCCTTCTTTCAAAGTCAAATGATAAAGCAAGAAACTGACATGCTCTATTAACAGAAATATAAGAATGGACTCTTGTTCCATAGTGGTACTCCAACACCTCATGGGTTTTTCCATTGATGTTTGTGGGAGCTGGTATATTTGTCTTTTTAGATCTGACATGAACACTGGGTACCCAGGCTAATTTTCTTTAAATATCACTTTGTATAAATCAGCCCAGTCACAATGTGTTTAGAGCCCTTTATGGAGTCCCTCTTTACAAGAATAAGTCCAAATTATTTGTCCTTCTAATACAAGCCTTCTCCATGTGGCTTCTCTCTTTATTACCATTCTCTTCCAAGTTCTAGGGTTTTAGTTTTTCCATCTTTCAAAATGAGGAGGTTGGTGGGGTGAATGTGTGCCAAGATTCTCATCAGCCCTACTGGCCTATGGGTCTATACTTCAAGCATGGTAAAATTCCGACACATTGCTCTGCTTATATCTCTACAGCTACATAAGCATAGTACTTTTTTTTTGCCTAATTCAGTTCTACCTTCTTCAATAAACTTCTTTCTCTGAAACACTGTTTCTCATTACCTCAACCCTATAAGTGCTCATTGTCTTCACTCTTTTGAATTCACAAAACATGTATCTATATCGTCTATCAAATCACTCACCTTTCCCTTTGCCCAACCATCCACTTCTCTATTCATCAACTCATCCATCTATTTGACCAGACATGTCTTCGGAGGCAACATGATCTAGTGGGAGGAACATACACTTTAAAGTTCTCTACTCCTGGGTTTGAATCCCATTTCATTATGAATATCATTACTATTATTTTTATTATTATGTTTTACTTTTAGAGCATTTTACTCCACTGAAATTCTACTTTCTAATCTGAGAATCTGATAAAAATTATCTTTAGTACCAGATTAAAAACCTAATGTATATGTATAGCTGATTAACTTTGTCATACAGCAGAAACTAACACACCATAGTAAAGCAATTATACTCCAATAAAGATGTTAAAATAAATAAATAATCTAATACATGATAGGCGTATAAGCAGACAAGTATGACCTTGCTTTTGCCTGCTTCAGATTATGAACTCCTTAAAGATAGAATTATAACATTATAACTATTAGTTAATTTAGTATCTGGCACACAGTAGACATTGAATAATTGTTAGTTTATAATGTTGATGAAGTGGTAATAACATTCTCCAGAGGGGCCATTTTATTCAACAAATGACTTTTGGCAACTTGAGATAGCAGACCCTGTGTTATTCTCCATAGACACAAAGATGAATAAGCATCTATTCCTCCTAGAGAAGCTTATGTTCAAGGAGAAAGACAAGCAAAGCATGATACACTGAAGTTGTTACTAAAAGTGAGCACAGTGACAATATAAGAAGGAAAGATACTCTCAGTTTTGGGAGCAAGTGGAGACCTAGGTCACATCAGGTGGGTCTTAATGAAGGAGAAGTGGTTGTCATAGAGATAAGGAAGCAAGGGTGGTCCCAGAGGAAGAAAAAGTGCACAAAGGCAAAGAGGAGCATTATTTGGGGGGGTGTTATTTGGGATAGTTCACATGTGATTCAGTTATGAAAAATATGTATGTGATAAAGTGGGAAGGTAAGAAAAGGACTTTGCCTGTCAGGCTAAGCAGTTGGAATGTTTCATGTAAAATTAAGGAGCCTTGGAATTTTTTAAGCAGTAGAATCACATGGCCAAATAAGTCTATGTTAGAATACTCACACAATGACAGTATGGAAGACAGACTAGTGTAGGAAAACTGGCAAAGTGGGAACACGTAAAACACAACAAAGTGAAGCTCTTGAAAAAACTGAGGTGTGAGAATCTTTCTCCTAAGGCCCAAATTGAGATGCTGAACTAGATATATGGTTGAAATTTCCAATTCTGAGTTTCTAGTCCATAATTTCCATCTTCTCATGAGTAGGTGATTGTCAAGAAGAATATAAATAGTAAAAAGGTTTGCTAAAAGAAATATAGTTATCATTTGTAGAGTATTAGAGCAGCTTTGAATATAGATCTATCAGAGAGACACAGGGAGAAGCCATGTGAAGAAAAAAGAAGCACTTGGAGTGATGCATTTACAAGCCTAGGAACGCAGGCATACACCAGAAGCTCAGAGGAAGCAAGGAAGAATCCTAACCTAGAGCCTTTGAGATAACAGTTCAGACTTCTAGCCTCCAGAATTTGGCACAATAAATTTATATTGTTTTGAAAAGAATGAAAGGAAAGAAGGAAGGAAGGAAGGAAGGAAGGAAGGAGGGAGGGAGGGAGGGAGGCAAGGAAGGAAGGAAGGAGGGAGGGAGGGAGGGAAGGAAAGAAGGAAGGGGCAATAAGCAAGTAAATAGACAGCACAACCCAATACATGTTAGGCTAGAAGTGAGCACAGGATCTATAGGAGCAGAAGAGGGCAACTTGGAGAAGCCAGGTAAGGCTTCCTGGAAGAGGTAACCTGGTGCTTACTTTTGGAGTTTGAGTAGGAATAAGCTTAAAGGGAAACATCGAAGTGGAAGACCATTCTTGGCTGAGATGAACACATGGGACCCTGTGTTCCATGGGAAAACCATGCTCTTTAGAGCTAACTAGATTTCGTTTCTGAGTCCATCACTTACTATGAATGATGAAAAGTTATTCCTTCCTGCCCCTCTCTTCCTTCATCAATCAAATGGAGGAAGGAACAAAAAACTGTTCTAGATAAAAGAGGAGTCATAAGCAGGAACTCAAGCATAATAGAAGCCAAGGGGTGGTAACTTTGTCCAGAGAGTAGTAAGGAAGTTTAACAGAATATGACTACATCCTCTTTGATTTAAAGTAGATTCCTTATCATTGTGTTTAAATACAATTTTTTTTTTTTTGGAATCAGGTTTCTCTTCGACATTTTTTAAAATGACGTTGATAATTCCTGTTGCATAGTTCTAAAAATGATGATATGGATTTTGCCTGGAGACCTAAAAAAGTGAGGCTAGATACAGCTAGAGTGCTCCAATATTAATAAGAGCCATTAAAACTTTTACAGCATAGTTGCTGGTGACCAAATGTTATTCCATTATATGTATGTTTATTCCAGAAGCATATTTGGAAAAGTCTTAACTGGGGCTCAAATCAATTTTTAATTTCCACACCGTGAACATCTTATTTCAGCCCATACTCACACACCCGCAAATGCATGCCCTTTATAATGTATCAGTGTCAACATATACTAACAAACAAAAAAGAAGAAGAAATGGAGAACACACAGGAGGGGATACATTATAGTTCCCTGAATAAATTGTAGTGAACACCTGTCTAAGACCATCCTTTTGTTGTTGTTGTTGTTTATTAGATTCAGAGCATCTTCCCTCTGTCAGTTCCCTGTCTATTGGACAATATATAAACTTGCAAAGTTTATCATTATGTCAAACACTTTTGGATGCAAAGGTAGCGGTGGGAGACTCTAGGGAGGAAATGGAAGCAGACAGATGAATCATAAAAAGGAGATAGAAGAGGGCTTTAGGGCAATGAACTTTTTGGGGTCCCGGGTAATGCCATCCAAGAAGCTGACAGTAACCTCATGACACCAGAATATACACTAGAAGGAGAGATGTGCCTCTTTGCTCACTGACCAAGCAGCTGAATACAAAGCTGAGGGGAAAGTGATCAATGAACCTCTGGCCCTGTCACCATCTCACCCCAGTGCCTCCTATAAGACTGGAGTCAGCCCTTAATTGTGTCAAACTTATGTTGAAAAGCCATGGGTTGACTTTCTCCTCCTAGGAGCTGTGTGACAATGAGTTAGCAAGAGGTTTCAGGAGCTCTTCTTAGGGTACTTAGGGAGTCACTGATTGCATCAAACATCCTAAGAAGGTGAGATCAATATCTGTAGAGCTCTAGAAGAAATGGTTGAGGTGTTTTAGACCTAAACTGGAATGCTGGGGAAGATATAGAATAAATACCTTGACAGGGTCTTGGTTGAGATTACTGACATCTAAGATGGATGCTAGGCAGGTGTTGGTAAAGATGTATAAAATGGAAGTGATTTCTAAAATGGATAGGTACATACAGAATGTGTGTATGAATGACCCACACAGTGGGATGGTAAGAGAGTCCCAAATAACTTCAAGGAATGTGGTCCTTGTCATCATGCCTGACACATAATTATCACATGCTGATTTATTTTATTGGGTTGAATTATATATTAAAAACCCAAGTTCTTAGAAGGAGTCAGAAAGAGCATGCCAGCCACCATCCCTTCCCCTGGCAGGTCCTTTCCTTTCCCCTGGCAGGTGGGAAGGCAGGGAAAGATGGGCCCTTTCCCTTCCTCTGGCAGACCTCTTACCTCACGTCTGAGCTCCTCTCTGCACCAAATATGCTACTGCTAGGGAGCTATTATTATTTTTTTTGTTTTTATGTTATTTTATTTTATTTTATTTTTATTGATTAGTTTTTAAGTGAGAAAATACACCCCCAATGGAAATCGATAGTGACCAGAACCAAAAGGAAAGGAGGAATGAAGGAAACCAGGATTAGTGGTAGGGAGCTTCTGCTATTGGCTGACTCTGTTGGGTAACTGCCTCATTACCCCAAATTATTCTCTCCTATTCTGCCTAGATTACTTTACAATCTTATTTCACATTACATATTCTGAAATTCCAGGAAGGCAATTAGGAAAAAAGGGAGTTCTAGGAAATGGTAGGAATTGAAGAGAGCGTGGGAAAAGATTTTATCTTATTAAAGTTTTCACAATCCAGTTACAAAATAGACTTGTGGTTGTTTTATTTTCCAAACTGGTATTTTGGTTTCTGATAACACACACACACATACACACACATACACGCACACACACACACACACACACACACACACACACACAAAAGTATTTCAGCTATGCTCAGGATTTTTAATATGGACCTAGATGCTATAGTCACAAGATATATAATACCTTTTAAGAATGTGAATAATGAAAAGATTGAGACATAGGTCCCTAGAAAACAGTCACGATCAATTAAAAGACAATCTGATCACATTTTTGCATTTATGGCTCCTATCTTTAATTCTAATGTCTAATGTTTGTCTTTTAAGGAAGCTTACAAGTTCGCTACCAGCTAAGCAAGGAAGAAACCCATGTATTCACCATCGATACAGAGAACTTTGCCAACAGAAGACTGCACCACCTGAAGATTAACCGAGAGGGCAGAGTGTTTACCATTCAGGTACCTTACTTCCCTTCTTCTCATTCAGCCAAATGTGCATTTGGTGCTCAATACAATTTTTCTGAGCTTCGACCCCGAGCCAACTGTGCAGCCAAGTTCTGGGGACAGGTAAAAACCACACTCAGCCCTAGCCTTTGGAGAATTAGAATAGTGGTCCTCAGGGCGCATCCCCCTCATCAGCATCAGTATCACTTGGGACCTTGTGAGAAATACTAATTCTTGGGCTCCATGTCAGATCTACTTAATCAGAAACTTTTCTGTGGGGAGGGGGAGCAGGTGATGCTGATGCCTGTTCAGTTTTGATAACCCCTGAACTGTAGCATAATGAGGAAATCACAAGGGATGGGTAAAGGCTGTGGGAGGAGTGTGCACAGGTGATACAGGAGCATGGATGAGGGCACCCACCTCATCTGGGCATCAGGTACGGGTAACCCTGAACAACAAGGAGGGGAGGTTAGGGGCACCAACACCCCACCCAGTCAAAAACTTGAGTATAACTTATAGGTGGCCCTCACTGTCTTCAGTTCCTCTGTATCCACAGTTCCCCATCTGTGGATTCAACCAATGGAGGATCCTGTAGTACTGTTGTATAATATTTACTATTGAAAAAATTCCTCGTATAAATGGACCTGCACAGTTCAAACACATGTTGTCCAAAGATAAATGGTACTTACATTCTGGAGGAAGTTAGGAGTAAATTGAGTCTTGACGTTGATTTCAAATTGGCTGGGTGGGGAAGAAAGAGGCAGAGGGTCCCAGTGAGCCCCTGCAAAGCTGTCTGAAAGAGCAGAGTGTGTGTCAGGCACTCCACAGAATTCCCGGGGTCTTGGTACAAAGAGGAGCATCAGGCAATAGTGGATCGCAATAGAAAATGGGCAGAGTCCAGACCATCCTCCTTTAGAATCATGACCTCAGGTGAGCTCTTAAATCTGCCCAGAAATCACCCCTTAGTCTTTGTTAATTCATCCATCCTCCTGATCTCCTAGATGGCAATTTTAAACTTTCCCTCTCTCTCCTTAGACTGCCGACAATTGCAATTCAATCTCCACTCTTGGTAGATGACTTCATTTCCTTCTTTCTGTGAAAGAATGTAGCATTCAGAAGAGAACATCCACACAATCTCAGCACATTTCTCCACCTACTTCCATCTGTGTCTGTGTACCTCTTTCCCTCCTGTTGCTGAAAACGAACAGCTAATGGCTCTAGCGAAGACCTGACCAATCACTTGTGGGCCAGATCTCATACCTAGTGGACAGCATCACTGCAGCATTACCCTCCTCACCTTTCTTTACAGCATTTTTCCAGCTCTACTTAATGGCTTCCCAAAGCATAAAGCATGCAAGTATTACAGGCATTAAAGAAAACCAAAAACATGAACAAAAAAGTACGGTGTCAGGAGGGAAGGAAAACTCACTCTCTTATCTGACTCCATGTACTGCCCCATTTTCTCTTTCAGTTTATTGCCCAGTTCCTTGGAAATGTTGATTATAGGCTTGGTCTCCAAATTTCCTCTTCCTTTTTCTTAAACCTACCCAATGAAGGTTTGTCACTGAGCGGCCACAAAATCACACTTCTCAAGAGAACAGTGGCTGGATTTTGTCGAATCCAATGGTCTTTTCCTCATTTGTCTTTCACTGGCATTTGACACAATGACCTTTTCTTTTGTATATATTCTTTTCCATTATGGATTATGACAGGATATTGAGTATAGTTCCCTGTGCTATACAGCAGGACCTTGTTGTTTATCTATTTTATATATAGTAGTGTGTTTATATTAATCTCAACCTCCCAATTTATCCCTCACCCACTCCCTTTCCCCTTTGGTAACCGTAAGTTTGTTTTCTATGTCTGTGAGTCTGTTTCTGTTTCATAAATAAGTTCATTTGTATTATTTTTAGATTCCACATATGAGTGATATCATATGACATCTGTCTTTCTCTGTCTGGTTTACTTCACTTAGTTTGATAATCTCTAGGTCCATCCATGTTACTGCAAATGACATTATTTCATTCTATTTTATGGCTGGGTAATATTACATTGTATGTATATATCATATCTTCTTTACCTTTTCATCTGTCGATGGACACTTCGATTGCTTCCCTGTCCTGGCTATTGCAGATAGTACTGTTATGAACGTTGGGGTTCATGTATGTTTTCTAATTAGAGTTTTCTCTGGATATTTGCCTGGGAATGGGATTGCTGGATCACATGAGTTGCCTTTAACTGACATACCCCTGCACCTCTTTTTGTTCCCCTACAGCCTCTTCTGAACACAGCAACTTGAGTGATTCTATTAAACCATTAGTCAGATCGTGACACTCTTGTGTCCAGACCCCTTCCATGGTTTCCTTTCTTATGCAGAGTAAAGCCAAAGATCTTGCAGTGGCTTAAGAGCACCTCCATGACCGCACACCCCTTGCTCGCTTCCTGCTGTGACTTCTCTGATCTCACCTATTCCTGTCCCCTCTGTAACTCCACACAGGCCACTCTGGCCTGCTTGCTATTTCCAGAGCTCTTGAATATGCTTGAGTTTGCTTTGCCTAGAACACGATTGTTCATGTATCTACATTGCTTACCTGTACTTGTACTTCCTTCAGGACTTCACTCAAAATTTGACTCAAGGATGTCATCTTTGGGTGCCTTATTTAATACAGCAATCCAGCTCCTTGACTTCAATCCTAAACCACTTAAGCACTATCTAACACCCGATACAACTTATCTATTTATCTAGTTTCTTGTCCTATCTCTCTCCTCTAGAATGTAAGCTTCATGAGGACAGGGATTCTTGTTTATTTTCATTACCATGGAACCTCCAATTTATCAAGCAGTGTCTCACATATAGCAGGTCCTTAATAAATATTTTTGACCTAGGTGAATTAACTCCACAAGGCTTATGTGGAGAAGATTAAATTAGCCCTGTGGAGAGGGGAAGGGAAACCACTGGATTTTAGGCAGGGAAATTAGCATGGGTAGCCTTTTGTTTCCAGAGGCTCACTGTGATTGCTCCATGGAAATACACATTTGGGAGCCATGAGATATAGGACAGAGACCAGGCAGGAAGAGAAGATAAGGGTCTCAACTAGTGCAATGGGGTAGCCAATGAGAGGAAGACTTGAGAAAGGTCTGGAAGGAACGTCAGTAGCCTTAGCTGACTGTCTGGATATGGATTATGGGATAAGTCAAGACTGAATATTCGTTTTTTTGATTGAGGGGAAGTTCAGGAGTCATTGGCAAATATAGGACACAATCACAATTCCTGAATGATTATAATTTAATGGACTCACCTCTAGTATTGACTCTTGAAATAAGAGTTAAAAGTCTTTGGGTTGAAGCCAGATTAGAGGACAAAGGAGGTGGGAATGATGACATCTTTTTTGAACATGTCTTGACTGAGGCCTTGATGGGACATCTAGGCTGCATGCTGGTGGGCATTTGCATATATGACCCCTTCTCTGTTTCTTTCTATTTCCTAACTTCTTTCCACAAACAAAAGGCACAAATAGGGCAGTGAGAGAACAATGGGGTACTCCCTTCTCTTCTCCATCTCAGGGGTTCCCACCAATCAATTAATAGTCAATGATAAGCACATATCTGTGGATGACATACCATTTCCAAAGCACAGAAGTAGTAGAAAAAAATTGGAGACGGAGAGTTTCTTTGTTTTTTAACTTTAAATCAATTTATTGACACAGTCACATGACATACTTGTCTCTGTGACACTCCCACCCCCCCAACCACCCTTGCCCTATCTCTTCTCCTTCCTCCCTACTTAGAACAAGCCTTCCCTGGAGGTCCAGTGGTTAGGACGCTGTGCTTTCGCTGCCGAGGGCGCAGGTTCAGTCCCTGGTTGAGGAACTAAGATCCCGTGTGTCTTGCACAGCCAAATTTAAAAAGCAACAACAACAAAAACCAAAATAACAACAAAAACAAAAAAAATAGAAGAAAAAAAAGGAACAAGCTATTTAGTAAAAACAGAAAGGGGTAAGCTACTGCTCCATCTCAGTCTCAGGCATTACTCAGAACCAGTTATAAAGAGAGGGCAGATGGTTAGCACTATACTCAGCCAGCCAGAGGCCTCCAGTAGCTACAAACAGACCCTCCCTCAAGGTATAGTCTTGAGTTGCTAGTCCTTCTCCTCTCTGCTCTGTGTGACTCTAGGAAGGAGTCCTTAGGGACCAGGGCTGCAGGCAAGAGTGAGAAATCCTGGTGATGATTTGAGAATTGTAATTTGGCCAGTGGTTTCTAAGGCTCAGGTGCCCTGACCTGTGCCCTGGTGGTGGAGGTAATCTACAGGGTCCCTACTTAAAATATATTGTCATTAAACAGATTAACCCAGGTTACCAAAATGCCAGCACAATTACGAGCTGTAAAGAAGGAGGAGGCCCAGCATTTTCAATCCATGGAGTTAATGTCTTCCTTTGAGAGGTGAAGACCCTGAGATCAAGAGAGGGATCCCTATTGTGGGACAGGCTTGGGTGTAAATCCCAGCTCCATCACTTATGCTCTGGGATCTTAGACGGGTTATGCACCTTTCTGAGGTTCAGTCTATTTATCTGTAAAAAAAGTTTGAGTGTTGTGGGGATGGGCTGGAGTGCAAATGCAGCGGAGCTCAGTCAGTTCTGGTAAAGGTTCTGTGAAAGAGCATAACTAAAGGACCAAGCACAAAGCTTGGCATCTAGGGCTTACAAAAAAAAAAAAGAAAAGAAAGAAAGAAAAAAAGAAAAAGATTTGTTCAATTTCCCTCCTTTTCTCATCTCATTTAATGACTTGACAAGACCACTGGGCATCCTTGATTCTGAGATTAACAAAGCTTCTCGAGGCCAGATTACAAATTTTAGACACACTAAAGTTTAAAGGACTGTGGTACTTCACTCCCTCACCACCTCACCAACAGCAGTTAAAAAGAAAAGCAATCCTAAAGCATAAAATAAACATAAGGGAATATAACATAATAATGTATTTCTCGTTGAAGACTTCAGTGATTGCCTAGCCCCTATCATAAAGATTGAGGTCCTAGAAATAAACATTTGTGGTACAACCCCCCACTTTTTTTGCTTTTGCCCTGTGCATTTGCTAAGCTTTTCAAATGGGTAACCCAGCACCTGAGTCAGTACTAAGGGTGCCCTCAGGTGCACTCAAGTGCCCTCACTCCATGTCAGGGCTGGAATCCACTCCCCAACTATCTCAAGCCTTCTTTGAATCATCCTACCTTCATCTCCAAACCTTTATAAATACTTATTAAAAAAATAACCCTTTGATTAAGTGTCATTCACCTCCTTCTCCCCCTTATTTTTCATCTGGTTAAAGTAGAAAGGACCAGGTAAGTTCCCACAAAACAGAACAGTAGGACAAGAATGACTCATATACTAGAACAATTAGCTCTTCCAAGTGTGACAGTGTTGAGGGAATCACTTGCATAGGAAATTGATCCTTTGGAGCCTGGGGAGGAGATGAGAGGCAGAAGCTAGAGGAATCTGAGCTCAACCTTCAGTTCTAAGAATCCTTCTGCTGCTCTCCACTCAGCAGGAAATTCCCACTCACTTTAGCCTCCTCTCCAACCTGGGCAACAAAACATGAGAAAAGGCACCCTGCCCCTTGCTGGAAGAGACAGTTCCAGAGTGTAGGTGAGAGCTCTGAGATAAGGCAGAGAGAAAACTCCTTCAGAGCAAGGACTGAATCTGGGCATTAAATAGGTTGCAGGTGAGGACCATGGGTATGATAAACCCTATGTTGTATAAAGGTGTGGAGGCCACCAGGGAAGCCAGAGGCATCCTGGTGTTGTGATGGATGCTGTCTTCATAGCCCAAAAGATAGAAAGGGAATCAGTACAGGATGTTTGTTTATTCACTCAACAAACCTATCTTTGGAGTTACTTTCCCAGTTTCTGTAGTAGAACCTACAGAAAACATATATCAATAAGATGTCCTCGAAGAGCCAATAGTTTAGTGGGGAAGAATGAGGGGGAGATAGAGAGACAGAGAGAGCAGATCTTTAAAATACAGCATCTTAAATGCAAGGTTAGAGGTAGAAAAAAATAAAAAGGCACCATGAAAGAGAGAACAGGATCAATTAATCTAACCAAGGCATCAAGGAAATCTTCCTAGAGGAGGTGGACTTTGGGAACACTTAGAACAGTATCTGACACATAGAAGATGCTCAAACATTTGTTGAATGAATTTTGTAGAAATTCAGAAATAAGAACACACAGTGATTGTCTACAAGCTGCTCAAGCATCTAGAGGGATATGGACAAGTAAAGCAAACTCCATATTGTGTGGTTGGCCGGCCACATAGTGAGGGGACACTGCTATGTGATGCTGTGTGGCCTTGCCCAAGTTTGTGATCTCTGTGACATCAGTTCCACCATCTGAAATACAGGGATAATAATGTCTATTTCACAGTATTATAGGGAAGAATGCATTTTGAAGGATACTTTAGTATGGTGTCTCATACATACCAAGTCTTCAATAAATAACAAGTATCATTAAAGTATAATTTCATGAATGAAAAAGAAATAAACCATATAATCACATGTCACAAGTCATAGCCACTGACTTCCTTCACAGCAAAAACCACCGCAGGACCCAGAGTCCTGGAAGAGGGTCACTGAGCAGCAGTGGGTGCAGAAGGAGGGTCCTGGTGGTGGGAGCTGGGAGCACTGGGTATGTGTCCTGATCAGCTGCTCCCCAAGGGGAGCCCGGGGACGGGCACGCAGCTGACGGGGTCTTAGTCTCCTCTTCCTACAGATTAACTGTGATATGTTACAAGGATCCTTCCCAGGGATAACATCATATGAATATTCAGAGTAGAGCCAGGAAGAAACTGGTAGGGTTTGACTAGACAGAAAAAACCTGGGGATGGATGGGAAAAGATGCCTTGAAATGGGGAGGAGAACAAAGAGATGGAACTGGAATTAACAATGTGTGTGGAAAGGACGGTTCCCTAAAGAATGACCCTAGAGATAAAGTCCCAAAGAATCCCCCTCGTGGCTTTCACTCATCTGCAAGATGGGATTATCATCTGTTCATGTTGGTGGCAACTGTTCAGCTAGCCTCCCCTCCCCAGGGTCAAACCTTTTGTCAGACTGAAATATTCACTCAGGAAAATCCCCCAGGGCACCCATGAATGAGGCCAGGTCAGAATGATTGGAGCAAAGGAGACGATAATGGTTTTAAGGATCAAATGGGGAGAAGGGGGGAGAGATTGGGAATGAATACCTGCTTTCCTTTTAATGTTAATCCTGCACAGTGAGCATTCTTGAAAGGCTTCATTTGTTTGCTTGTTTACAGCAAAGAATTTGGTGAGAAACTCTCCGTGGGGAGATAAATACCTGTCAAAAGCTGTATAGAATTTCCCAGGGAGGAGACTTGTGTGAAAGCCTTTATTTCACCAAGAGTAAAGAAACGGGTATTTTATGTGCATTGTGGGAGAATTAGTGAGACATTTCTCATCTCTCCAGAGAGAAAGTCCCAGAGAGGGCTCTTCCCTGCATGTGTTTTCAAAGCTGTTTCATACGGGAGTGTTTCATGTGCTGGACATGCGGACCTCTGCTGATGCCTCTTTGTTTTCTCTTTTCCTGCAGATGGATCAGCACCTCCGACTCAGTTATAACTTCTCCTCAGAGGCTGAGTTCAGAGCCATCAGGTCCCTCACTTTGGGCAAAGTCACAGGTTTGTTTTCCTAGTCCATGCCTTTCCGGCAAGCTCTGTTAAAATAAATAAAGTAATAAATAATTTTCACCAGGGGAAGCACCAAGATGCGTATAATATCCCAGATGTAGAACCAAGAGTCCTGCTATGGGAGGCTGAGAGGTACGTGTGGCAGGACCACAAAGTGGCATGTATATCTACTTTGTAGAATCCCGAGTAAGGTAAATGAACAAAGTGATTCACCAAAATAATTATTTTTACCTAATTTCAAATTAATTAAAGCGTTTACTGCATTCTTTTAGTTAAATTTATGTAAATTTTACTTAAATAATTTAAGAATTTGAACAACCCAATTATTTAATTCTGTAAGTCCTTAATCTGTTTTCTAATTTATTGAAAATTCAGAAGAGGATTGGAATCTCCTACGATAATAATGGATGTTCTTTTTTCCTACAGGAAGTTCTGTGAATTTTCATTTTATGTCTAATGATGACTTTTATTAGGTGTAGGCAAGATTGAAATTTTTATATCTTCTCAGTGAATTGAACTTTTTTTTCACACTGAAGTAATATTTTTTAACTTTAATGTCTCTGTGCTTAATCTAGTTTGTTATTAATATAGCTAATTCGTTTTTGCTTTAGTTAGTATTTGCCTGGTATATCATTTTCCATATTTCCCTTTCAGTCTTTTCTTTGTTTAACCTTATATATGATCTTGTGACGAGCTATAGCTAAATACTGCATTTTTATCCAGTTTGGCCATCTTCTATTTTATAAATTGGCAAATGTAAGCCCTGTGCATTTGGGGGTTACTTGTATGATTGGGTTTGTTTCTGCCTCCTTATTTTCTACTTGTCAACTTTCCTGTGATTCTAGCATGTTCTTTCTTATTCTCTCAGTCACAATACAGTGTAGAAAACATTAGTAACCCAAGGCATTTTAAGCAGGAATGGATTTAACTCAGGAAATAAGTTGCTTTTAAAATTGTGGCCGCACTTACAGTGTGCATTCTTGTTAGAGTCTTTTGGAGTAACTCCCCAGGCAGCTCTGAGCTCATGAGTGGGGAGCTATTAACTCCCAGGCCATCCCTAATGTGAGACTAGAGTCCAGATGCCACTGTGGCCGCAGTGGCATGTGTCAACTCCCAAGAGGCGGAGAAGGTCTCTTAAAAAGGGTGGCAGAGAATACTTCAGGTTACCATGACTTTGCTGGCCAGTAGAAAAAGCTGAAAAGGCAGAAAAATGACTCCTGTCACACTATAGCCTTCCAGATTCATAAACAGTACTTAATTTCCAGAAAGTAATGTGCATCCAGAAATCTATCTGCTGTCAGGTCTGGGAAATGTCAGTTTTAGTTGCTAAAATGGCAATTGAATGAGCCAATCAACAGTGACTGACTTCTAGATTGAATTTTAAATTTCTTTCTTATTCCGTTCCCCTCTCCTACTATTATTTCATGTAGACACTGCTTTTTTGATTTATTAATTCAGTCACGAATTTGTTGGAACCTTCTACTTTCTACCAGATTAGATTTCCTTGTTTCCGAAGTAAATTCTTTTGAATTTTTTTCTGTATAAGGGGTCCTTTATCTGAAAACAGGAGTTCCACCTTTCATCTTTATTCCTGGAAGATAATTTTACTAGACGTACAACTCGACATTGAAGGATTTATCCATGGGTGTGATGGAGCCAGCTCACAGTGGCTCATAAGGACCTGTTACACACATCTCTGCCCAATTCTGCTTTCTGTGATGTCACAAGGGTAGTTTGAAATCAGCCATCCTGGGAGTGTTTACTCCATGGAGCTCAGAAATTCTGCAAGTCAGGGCTCTCCCCACTGCTTGACATCCAGGTTAAACCCTCGCCAGCGCAGCACTGGACTCTTCTGATCTGGCTATTGAAAAGCTGGCTGTCAGCCTGTCCTGCCTTTGAAAGTGCTCTGACCACCACCACTCCCAGCACCCAAAACCTACTTTTAAGGTCATTTCTTTTAATTTGGTGTTTGGCAGTCTTATTACCATGTGTCTGATTGTGGGTTTCTTTTTAATTGTCTTATTTGATACGTTTATGTTTTCTGCATTTATTCATTAGTTCCTATTGTATCTAGTTCCTATGTATTATTCATATGTATCTATCCACTAGCTCTCAAAAATTCTCAGCATCTCAGTAATGCTTCTTTCTTCTTCTCTCTACTTAATTACTTTCGGCCTGCACTAGATAAACCTTAGACTTTTTAACTCTATCCTCATGTGTCTTACCATCGTCTTATAAATAAGTTTTATTCTTTATATCACTGTCTCGCATTCTGGGATATTCATTGGGTTTTACCTTAAAATTCATTTATGCCTACTATCCCATTAAACTTATTCAATGAATCATTTTTTCATTGATTATGTTTTTTTTAAGTAATACTTCATCCTTTTTCAAACATGCCATTTAATTAAGATAATCTTTTGTTCCCACTTATTTTTTAAATTTTTTTATGTCTTTAAGTATTCCATTATTAGTTATTAAACATCTTGTCTCTGATATTCCCAATATTGGAAGTCCATAGGGATCTAAATCTATTATTTTCTGTTTTCTAACTCTTTCCTATGATAGCTTGTTCTCCTATGCTATGTGTGTGTATAAGTATGTGTGTGAGCTCATTTTTGGTTGAAATTAATTTGCAGGAACATTGATGATCAGAAATTGGAAAACTTTCCTCCAGGCAAGATTTGTGTTTGCTTCCGCCTGGTGCCAGGAGGTGCTACCAATTTCAAATTATTTCAGTTTCTCATTTTGGGATTTTTTCTAGACAGAGAGTGAATATAAATTTAAGCTCAAGGCCTGAATGAGACCAAACCTCTGGCTGAAGTCTCAGAAGAAATGTTATTACTCTTGATATCATAATATGTCATTTTATTATTATTTTTGTTACAGTTTTTTTCAATCCAGAGCCACATCCCAGGTGGAGAGGTTTTATACTTATGCCCTTTTCTGTTAGGTGATTTTATTTATCTTGTCCCCTTTTCACTGATTTGAATGTAAGAGTCATAGGTTGAACATCTTCACCTAGCAATAGCTCAAGGCTAGGATTCCTATTCTTCTTCAAGACGATTTAGGTACTTTTCCTTGATGCAACCTTAATGTTGGTTGATGACTCACTGTCTTGGTTTCATCTTTCTTCCCCCAAAAATCTCCCCCAAACTTAGGATTCCTCTTCGTTTCCTGAAGCTTAGCAGGACATTAAAAATGTGTTGATTGATTTTAATGATGCAGAATTACTTTTTATAGTATCTGGTCTATTATATATCCCCTGATACCTAAATACATCTTGAGCCATTGAATCCTCACTTCAACCAAATCAGGAGAATTTTGGGAAGGGAGATCATTAGGGCTGTAAGACCACCAAGCTCTGGCTGTTTTCATGACACCTAGTTTGTGTAATGGCAGCTCTAGAAACATCCTCTTATTTAAAAATTTCTCTCTATTAATCTTTCCACAGTGTATGATATTCCTGTGGCATTTCTGTCTTTTGAATTAAACCCATAATACATAAGATTGAAAGGATGAAAATTTAAAGCAGGGTACTAAATTACTGAGGGCCAGCTTGTCATTTTGTTTTGGAAAATATAGGAAAGAATTTGATTATGGTTGAGGAAGAGTATCCAATAAAATGTCTTCACTGGGCTAAGTGTGGGAGACTCCTGCCTCCCCCCCTTTCTTCCCATCCAAATTGCTATAAATAGACAAGAGCACTTGGATACACAATTAACCTCAGCGCTTCTGGTCTATGAAAGATCTATATCTGGAGGTGAGGGAAGATGATATAAACATCAGGTCTATTATTAAGGAGGGACATCTATCCTGCAGACCCTTTGGAAAGAAGCCTCATGCATCGGAAAGAACTCTTATTTGTTATAGGAACGGATGGTGCAGGAGTGGGTACATGGTATTGATGACAAATGCAACCCTACTCCACAATTTTAGAAAAGTCTAGTACTAGGTTGGACATTTTCAACTCTAAAACAAGGATTTGCAAGCACTTTTCATAGGATAGACCAAGGGCGAATAAGTGTAGTAAATCTGGTGTCCCAATTTTCTTCAATACCATTAACAGCATTCTACTGTGAAGCAGAACACATGTATTCATTTTCTTTCTGTAAGAGGAAGAGCCAATTCACCATTCGAGAAGGTAGTTATTTAGTACCAATAATGGTTCTATATGGTATGTGCCTACACACATACCATGATGAATAAAAGTCTCTTTCTTGGGAATTCCTATGATGTAGAGACTAGTCCATGAAAATAGAAGATAAAATCATTGGCATTAAAATTGCATTATGGGTGTTTACCTATGGTAAGTCATGGGCTGTTGTTGGGTTTATTCCTTGGTTTATTAACGTTCTTTGACTTTTAAGAAAGATTTCTTGGTTCTGGTCTATTACATGAATGGATTAAAGAGAAGATAACATTAAAAAGAAAAAAGTGTATATATTTAGGGAAGTCACCCTTTTGAACAAGATCATCTGTTTCTGGAAAATTAATGAATTCTTTAGAAAACATAGAAGCACATTCCTTCGATTCAAATATTGTGACTTACCAGTGTGTTTCTAAGTTTCTGTCTCACTCAACCTTGGTAAAAAAACTTGGACATTCACACAGGTTTAGAAATTTAGAGAGCTTGAAACTTCTAAAAGAAGCTGTGTTTTTATTTATATATATATTTTTAATTAACTTTTTCTGATCCTCGTTTCTCTTAATTTACTCTGCCAGATATGGAAACATGTTCAAGTTTAGGTGGAAAGGAATTGTAGTACTGCTTTTAAACTGTAGTTAACAGATTCCAAATAGACATTCAAATGAGATTTGCACTCAGGGCATACTTACAGGATTATCCGTTTATACAGCCAGCATTTATTAATTTCCTGCCTACTTGCCAATTTGATAGGCTGAAACTCAAACCTGGCAGAGACATTATTCTTTTGCTGTGATTGCTGTTTGCCCAGGTAGTTTCAAAATTCACTTGGCCCTAACAAGCCATTAGAAATTGAAAAAATTACTTCTCAACCTGCAAAAGAACCCAGCTGATCTAGAAATTGTAGGGCTAGTTGTGAGCGCTTGCCTATGCTTTTTTCTTCTTCAGATGAAGTGAGTTCTGATTGTGTCTGTAGAACAGGGTTTTTTGATTCTCCCAAATCCCTCAGTTTTGAGTGTCAAGCCTACTGTGTCTTCTGCAGCATCAGAGTCTTGTTGACCAAACACCCTGATTGTTTTCATGTTAAATCATTTCTCAAACATTTTGTAGGTGAAGAGTTATGGCTGATATTTTTAGACAGCACAGCAGAATTTATGCATGTAAGTGAAAGGTGAATACTGCAAAGTACTCTTTTGGGAAGACTGTACTCTATTTTTTTTTTTAATTTTGTACACAGTTGGGCCCCCCTTCTGCTTCAAGACTGGTCCAATTGATATTAAACTGGAAAGCAAAATTACAGAGTGAAACAGCTCAGCTTTTGAAAGACAAACTAAGTCATGTTTGGCTTTCTCCTCTGTAATTACTATTGTGTGATCATGGTGAATTGTCTAATCTGTCTACAGTTCCTCATCAGTAAAACGAGGATGATAACATTTAATTCATAGAGCTGAGTAAGCCTTCCATGAGACACTATATGTAAAGTACTTGGTATTTAGCACACTCTCCACACATTAGAAGTTTTTGATGTTTGAAGATTGTGGGAACCTGGAGGAGAACTGTGTTTTGCTTTGTTTCTGTTTTTGTTTTAATGAGTCTGGAAAAGTGGCTATAAAGGTAATTTCCAAAGAGGGACTCAAATGCATTCTAAAAGAGCAGTTTTGGACTGTGGTGAGCCTTGAAGATGGGAGTATGAGTCACTGTCAATCAGGGCTGTTTTAAAGGTATATCAAGCTTTAACCAGTTTAAATTGACAATAGATAATATAATAGTTGGTGAAAATGGAAGTTTCAAAGTGTAGGCTTTGCTTCAGGCACAGCTGGGTTCAGAAGTTCAAATGTGACTGTGATTCAGCCTTTGTCTGTCTGTCTGTCTGTTTCTCACTCCACCTTTGACTCTCTTTACCTCTCTATGGGGCTTTATTCTCAGGCAGAATTTCAATGGTAACAAAGGTGGAATCAGCAACCCCATGCTTGATCACTACCATTTCAACAGCCCTGGTGGAAAGAAAGCCTCTCATTTCTAAAATTTCCAGGAAAAAGTCCTGGATTGAGTCTCAAAGGACAAATTTGTGTCAAGTGACAAGTCCAGATGATGACAATGACCAAGGGATTAGAATACACTGAGTGGCTATGCTTGGATTATACACCCAGCCATGGCTCTGGACAGGGTGCAGGGTGCAGGTCAATATTAACCACATGTGTTGAGAATAGGGAAATGTTATTTCTTTTCTTTCTTTTTTTTTTTTTTTTTTTTTTTTTTTTTTTTTTTTGCGGTACGTGGGCCTCTCACTGTCGTGGCCTCTCCCACCGTGGAGCACAGGCTCCGGACGCGCAGACTCAGCGGCAATGGCCCACGGGCCCAGCCGCTCCGCAGCACGTGGGATCCTCCCGGATCGGGGCACGAACCCACGTCCCCTGCATCGGCAGGCTGACTCTCAACCACTGCACCACTAGGGAAGCCCAGGAAATGTTATTTCTTAAAAGGAAGCCGAAGTTTTCTTACCAGAGTGAGATGGACTCTGAGGAAGACAAATCAACAATAATCCAATAACAGTACTCTTTTTCCTCATTCACATTCTGCTACCCCATTTTGACCAGGAAAGAATGGGATGCAATTCTACGAGGTAGGCTTCGAATTGTGCATAATCTGGGGACTGCATTGTGCTTGTGTACATCAATAGTCTAAGTGTGTTGCAACAGAAAACATAGTCTTTGAGAGTTCCTCTTTTATGAAATGCATGTTATCTTATTTGGAACAAGTTTATAGCTCCTGAAGAAACTACTGAAAAGTTATTTTATTTGAATTCATAGGTTCCTTAAATAATGTTTCACTTTGTTTATGGTCATCTCTAGTTCTCTAGTAAATAAAAAATCTCCAAACCACAGCCCCTTCCTGACTCAAATTCTAAAATTGTGTGTAATTATCTCGTATTATGTCCAGAAATTTCTTAATGATACTGCTTCCCTGAGGAATAAAATATTTCAGACTCATTAATCTGACCTCCCTGTGAATGATGTGTTTTAAAGGATCCTGAAATATCAGATTTCAGTAATCATTCCAACTTCCTAAATACCCATCTTATCCTTTCTCCCTTGAAGATAACAAACATTGGGTCACAACTGGACTACAGGCCATTTGTTAGTGTTTCTTTTAAAGAATAATGAACTGCATTTTTCCTTGTGGAAAATGCAATAGATGATTTAGTTTCACCTCATGCAACAGGAACTGTGTGTTATCTTCTGATTAAAAATACAATTTTATCTTGCATTTTCAAGGAACGACTACATGATCAGAACCCAGACCTACTCCATGCTTGTGCTTCTCTGTAAAAGTCAAGTTTGTTTATTGTAAAAGCAAAAGCACTCTTTGAACAGACTTTGTATGTCCTCCCCTGACTGTATTAACAAAGGATATTTTGTGTGGTCTACCAGAAGCCAACGACATGACTGTTACAGAAAAAAAGTTTCAATTAGTTTTCATGACACAAAAATTATTGAGCATACCATGGATCAGGCAATGTGCTAGGCCATATAGATACCCCCAGACAAACAAACAAACAGACAAACACATAAACAATCTGTCCCTGTTCTAAAGATACTGCTCACTTTAAAATTCTCCCTCTTTCAAAGGAAAGTTATCAAGGTTGGGTTGAGAATATTAATGTTGTGCAAGGTTTTGGACTATCTCTTTTAGGCTATGGTAAATAACTTGGTTTTCTGCATTAATCAAATAATAATAGTAATAATAGTGTGCTATTATTAATAGTATAGCATATTAATATTATAATAACATTATTATTACTTCATTATAATAAACTAATATTATAGTATATTATAATATTATAATAATAACATTGTTATTATTGTTTTTTATTAGTTATTATTTAATAATGCACTGCTCTGTGCTAGATCTAAACTCTTAGATTTTATTTTTTCCTTATTTTTAATTGAAATATAGTTAATTTAGTGTTGTGTTAGTTTCAGGTATACAGCAAAGTTACTCAATTATACATACACACACACACATATATATTATATATATATATATATATATTTTCATGTTCTTTTCCAGTATAGTTTGTTACAAGATATTGAATATAGTTCCCTGTGCTACACAGTAGGTCCTTGTTGTTTATTTATTTTATATATAGTAGTCTGTATCTGTTCATTGCAAATTCCAAATTTCTCCTCATCCTCCCCCATTTCCCCTTTGGTAAGCATAAGTTTGTTTTCTATGTCGGGGAGTCTATTTTTGTTTTGTAAAAAAGTTCACTTGTATCATTTTTTAAGATTCCACATATAAATGATATCATATATATTTATCCGTCTCTGACTTACTTCACTTAGTATGATAATCTCTAGGACCATCCATGTTGCTGCAAATGGCATTATTTCATTCATTTTTTATGGCTGAGGAATATTCCATTGTGTATATGTACCACATCTTCTTTATCGATTCATCTGTTGATGGGCACTTGGGTTGCTAAGCTCTTATGTTAACTAATTTTTTCCTCACAACAACCCAAGAAGGTAACACCTATTATTACTCTTATTTTATAGATGAGGAAACTGAGTCACAGAGGTTAAGTGACTTGTCGAATGTCACAAAACTAGCCAGTGGTGGACTTGGCATCTAAAGTCACACATTGCGAGTCTGGGTCCTGCACTCCCAATCAGTCCTGCCATATTTTGTTTTTTAACAAATAATATAAGATAGTCCAGACAACGTACACTCTGTTTTCTGTTGAGGACTCCTAAATAAAAACCTTGTGTCCTTAGCCTTAACTGCGATGGGCTTAAAAGTAAACTCTAGGTCCAGGCTTTTATCATGGAGGGGTAATAGCATATTTATTGTAAGTCAGGCCTTGGAATCTGCCCTGGATTCCAGTCATAACTCTAGCACTGACTAACTGACCTGGACAAATGACTTAATACTCAGAGCTTCACTTTTCTCAATTGAAATGTAGGTGTTTATTGTAACAATGCCTGTTTGGAAGATCAGGTGGTAATGCGGCTAGCATGATGCCTGGCCTAATGAAAGCTCAATAAATGTTTGCAGTAACAGTAATAAGAACATAAGAAGTCACCACATCTGACCCAGCTACTTTTCTTTTGAGAATGGCATTGGACTCTAACGCCTTTCGGACCTGAAAGAGGAGTTGTTATGGAAGAGAGAAGATGGCTACCCACTCTGTGCACAAAAAAGCTTGCACTTCACTCTTCCTTTCTGCTCTGAGAGAATGAATGAATAAGGCATTATGTAGCCTTGACTCTATGATGCTTGGTAAATGGTGAAGGTCACATATGGACAATTCTCGGTTTCTGATAAACCAGGTGAAACCTACCTGACATTATTTAAATTTAAATGTATGTTCTCATGATTAAAGCTGTCTCTAGTGGTTTGCAACCTTGTGATACTTGGTGGATCAACTAAGCTTCAAAGCATGGAATCTAGTCTGATTTTTTTTCATTAAACAAACATTTATTGAGTACTTTTTACGTGCCAGGCACCAAGCTAGGCACTGTGGATACAAAAATTGAAGGACAGCCCCTGCCTTCAAGGAGCTTACAGCCTAGTGTGGAAATAGACCAGTAAGTGGGCAAGTAAGCCCAGAGTGATCTGCGTGGGTGCTGGTGAGAGAAGGGGGGGACATTCCAGTTTCCCTGGAGGAAGTGAAATCTAAGTTGAGAACAGACAGAGAAGGGACCCAGGTGAGTAGAAGAAAGGGGAATGAAAGTGTCATCTCTGGATACAGAAGGCTAAAAATCAGAGCACAAGATAGCAAGTGATGAGGCCAGAGAGGCGAGCAGGAACCAGGACCCCATAAGTCTCACAAGCCGTGCTAAGGCGTCTGGGCTTTATCCTGAGGGCAGTAGGGAGCCATGGAAGGTTGTAAGCCAGGGAATGGGGTCTAGTCTGATTTGTAAAGATGCTGCCCATCATCTCCGTCCCTCTCCTACTCTCAGCATGAGGTAATCATGGAGTTCCAAAGACAGGACTGAGTCTTATTTATGGTTGTATCCTTCTTGCTACCATATTTACAAGCACATATTAAGAGTTCCATAATATTTCCTTTTAATTAATTTTTAATTTTTTTATTGAAGTATAGTTGATTTACAAAGTTGTGTTAATTTCTGCTGTACAGCAAAGTGATTCAGTTATACATAGATATACATTCTTTTTTTAATATTCTTTTCCTTTACAGTTTTTAATAGGATCTTGAATACTGTTCTCTGTATTATACAGTAGTAGGACCTTGTTTTTTATCCATTCTCTATATAAAACCTTATATCTGCTAATCCCATCATGCTGCACGTTAATGGGCTCAATGTTGTGCAATCAGCTACGGTTAGATTGTGGATAAGGATCTCCAGGTTCCCTAGACACCGTGTCTTTTTCTCACAATGGTGCCTGACAGTGAAGTGAAAATGAGTGGGTTTGGAATCAGACAGTTGGCACCTCAAATCCTATACAAGCTATGTCACTGCTAAGTTAACCTCTCTGAGCCCCAGTTTCCTCATCTGTAAGGCAATAGACATACTTTTTTAATTGATTTGTTATGAAGATAACACATAGGGTGGGTAAAGTGTCTGGCACATAGTGGTATTTGAAAACAGTAGCTGTTGTGTTTTGTTTTGTTTTTTTACATCTTTATTGGGGTATAATTGCTTTACAATGGTGTGTTAGTTTCTGCTTTATAACAAAGTGAATCAGTTATACATATACATATGTTCCCATATCTCTTCCCTCTTGTGTCTCCCTCCCTCCCACCCTCCCTATCCCACCCCTCCAGGTGGTCACAAAGCACCGAGCTGATATCCCTGTGCTATGCAGCTGCTTCCCACTAGCTATCTACCTTACGTTTGTTAGTGTATATATGTCCATGCCTCTCTAGCTGTTGTTTATAAGATCATGCATCCATGCAGTCTATTGATTTTCTTTGGCTGATATCACTTTTTCTTGCCACTGGCACTGCTATTGATTTGTTTACCCTTTGCCTGGGGAATCTGGTCCAGTGTTGTAAATGTCAGTGTTGACAAGGTAATGAAGTGAAGAGGATCCAAGCTAAGAATAATGAACTCTGCACCAGCCTTTTAGGTCTCTCTCCCAAGCTTGGCAGGAAGGGTCAGAAGCTGAAAAGAACAAGTGGAGTCAGCACAGGTTAGAATTCTAGGTGTTTTCTCATGGAGAAGGAGAGGAAATCAAAGTACAAAGAGAGTCATTGGTTACTGGTTATTCATTTAGTTTACTGGGATATTATTTTTGGAGGATGCCATTAATGACAATAACTTGAGTATTAAAACAAGTTAACATAGCATGAAGCTCCTTTACACTTAGGGATGATTACAGGATATCCACTTCTGGGAAAGATTTGATCTGAATCCCTGTGTTTTTCCATTTCACTTCCGCAAGGAGTTTTGCCAGTGATCAGGGTCGGGACTTGAGACCAGTGGCTAATATACCAATGGTCTCTACCTTTTGCTTGATAAAGAGGCACATTACTGGCTTTCCTGTGGGGAGGACAAATAAGTAAATCAGCATACATACCTAGAGAATGTCTGGTTTGAGTTCATCCCTTAAGATGAATTGCTGACTATTCTAATTCACCCCAAAACTTGGATATGTGCTTTATCTTTCCCATATATTTTCTCACCTTTTCCAAAATGCATCTATAGAATATAAGCTTTGCATAGGTGAAGCTTCTCTTGAAAGATAATATTATCTAAATGTTTGGAGTTAGGAAAATGACTCCTTAGCATTATTCCAAATCAAGATATTAAGTGAAACTAAGAACATTTTAAAGAGATATAGCCAAAGGGTTCCTTGTTCCCAAAGAAATAAAACCCCTATCTATGGAGACAAGACACATTTAATAATTACAGTGAGTAATTTTGGTAAGTGTTATGCAGATCGAGTGTGTTTAGAATTCTTAAGAGGGAGAGACCATTTCTAGCTGAGACGATCCAGAAGAGTGTCATCGAGATCACCCTGACCCTGGTCTTGAAGTCCAGATGTGATCTCAATAGATGGCATGCATTAAAGGAAGGAGGGATGGTATAAACCAAATAAGACAACAGGAAGGAAAAATCGTGTGTTGGGAACAGTGACTAGGCCATATTCAGATGGTCTTGTTCATGCAGGGTAAGAGAGAGGAATGGGGAAAACAGGAAAGTTCACTTGGGACCATATTACCGAGTTTCTTCAGGGCTCTGCAAAGGAGTCCAGACTTCATTATATAGATGGGAGAAGCCATCGAAGGGAGCTCTCATGGTCAGAGCTGCTGTTGGCTCTTTTGTGGGTAACAGGTCAAATTGGGGGTGGGGAGAGATTGGTATGGAGGTTATGCTAAAATCCATCCTTCAGGTGGAAGAGAACAAGAGTCAGAGCCAGGGGGATAACAATGGGATTTGAAATAGGAATTGGAAGATTTGGGTAATTTACTGGGTGGGTGGGTCGAAGTGTAAGGTGGACTGGAAAGGTGAGCACAAGAGAACAGAATAAGAGTGGTGGCTTTGCAGTCATTGCAGAGGGAAATTAAACCATTCTGGTCAGACCTGAGTCCGTTTACCCACTCGGGGCACATATTACAAGGGATTATAAAGCTGATACTTTACACCCCTCCTTTAAGCAAGAACCCCAGGCCTGCTCAGCTGCTTCTAGAATTGTGAAACCCCTATCATTCAAGACAGGGAGAAGAGGCACAGACCAGCTCGTATTGGAGAGTCCAGTTGGGAAAGTTCACAGTGGAGATTTCCACGTCGGTCCAACGCTTTGTGGGATGTCTCTCTCCCCACCTCGAGTCTGCTCAGAGTTCCCTGACTTGTATTTCTTATCTGTGTGTGTAGCTCTTTCCCTGGGGCCGACTGTGGTTTTGAAGACAGAGATGTGCTGTTATCCGTATTCTTATCAGTCCCATCTCACAGCACAAGCCTTTTTGCTCTGTCTGTTCTCTGTATGTATCTTACAATACAGTCCTTTTGATTAGTGTATTACAGATAGAGTACCTGTTTTCAATTCAGGAGGAAAACACCCGTGTTCATGTTCATGGTTTTATAATCCATGCTAGGGTGAGCGACCATTCTGGTTAGCCAAACACTGAGGGATTTTCAAGGATGTGGGATTATCAGTGCTAAAACTGAAACCATCCTGGGCAACCCTGGGCAGTCAGTTTTCCTAAACCACACTTAGTTTAGGGGTTTTGAATAGTTTAATGGAACTGAGCTGGGGGTTGGAAAATGCCAGGTGAGCAATTGAGGCTCAAGTTTTTCAGTCACAGCTGAGCCCAGCTGCTACCATCCCAGCAGGTGTGCTATAGGGCAACCCAGGTGAGGGTGGAGAAGGCGTGAGAATGAACCAATCAGCCTATCAGCTGACACTTACCAAGCCCCTGCTGGGATGCAGATCCCAGCAGCCAGGTGTGTTTAGATGACTGGAGAAGGGTATGGGATTTTTTTCTGCCCTGAAAAATCCAGTGGACTGGGTAGGGACAAAAAATTGCACACAAGCAGTAATAATAGAACAGTGGAACTCTAGCTCATGGAAATTGGATCCTAAGGACACTAAGAGGCCAGAGAAAGGAGAAATCAAAAGTAAAACCATCTAATGCATCCCAATATTCATAGCAGCACTATTTACAATAGCCAAGACATGGAAGCAACTTAGGTGTCCATCAACAGATGAACAGATAAAGATGTCGGATGTGTGTGTGTGTGTGTGTGTGTGTGTGTGTGTGTGTGTGTGTGTGATGTAATACTACTCAGCCATAAAAAAGAATGACATAATACCATTTTCAGCAATATGGATGGACCTAGAGATTATCATACTAAGTGAAGTCAGACAGAGAAAGACAAATATCATAAGATATTACTTATATGTGGAATCTAAACAACAATGATACAACTGAAAGTATTTACAAAACAGCAACAGACTCACAGACAGAGAAAACAAATTTATGGTTACCAAAGGGGGATAGCAGTGGGTGGGGGAGATAAATTAGGAGTTTGTGATTAACATATACACACTACTATATATAAAATAGGTAAACAATAAGAACCTACTATATAGCACAGGGAACTATATTCAATAACTTGTAATAACCTATAAGGGAGAGGAATCTGAAAAAGAATATATATATATATATATATATATATATATGGATAACTGAATCACTTTACTGTACACCTGAAACACACAATATTGTAAATAAACTCTACTTCAATTAAAAAAAAAGTAAAACCATCTTTAGCCAGGATACTGTTCCCCTACTGATCTTGGGTGGAGGATCAGGTCCTTGTTTATGAGCAAATCATTTCTAGCTATGCTGAGCAGGGGTGTCTTTCCACTAGAAGGTGTGTCAAATGCACATCACATCAGCTGCTCTAGATCTCTGAACTGGAAGTCTCATATGTATCTTCCATTCCAGCAAAGTTTCCATTACCTTGGGACCTAAGGAGGTTACTTTGCCATGTTGTAGGAGATGAGGGCCTTCGTTATATGTGTTGGTAGGGTGATTCTTCTAAGGTATGAATAGAAGTTTTCTGGACCGGGGCACGAACCCGTGTCCCCTGCATCGGCAGGCGGACTTTCAACCACTGTGCCACCAGAGAAGCCCTGAATAGAAGTTTTATACGTGGGAATGAGCTTAGCTCTTGGAGATAAATATGAAGTTTCAAAGTTGAATTATCTTTTCTTAGCACTCTGAGTATATTTATAGTCTGTGTGTGTGTGTGTGTGTGTGTGTCTGTCTACCTTAGTTTTCCTCATTTTTACATAGTTACTTTTCTTTAGTTGCCTTTTCTGTTATGTCCTTTGGTCTTTCTCTTTCCTACTAGAGGATTTCCTCAGATTTTTGATGACCTTGAGCTATCTGCTCATATTTAAGAATGGGGTGGCTAGAATGCATTGATTAAGGGCTACACGACAGGATATGACTGAGCCTTTAATAGAAAACCTCCAACTTTATCTTTGGGTCATTCTTCTTAGAATAGGTATATTTCCTAGGAGAGACATTTCCAATCTCCCTCTTGGAGAGTGGGAGGTTCTGAAAGTCTCATTGGGAAGAGAGCTGGTGGGTCTCATTACCTGCCAGGGAAATGTTCTTTCATGTCTTCTTTTTTTTTTTTTTTTTCCAGTGAACATCCTTGGCCTACCTGTCATAATGCCACCCCATCACAGCACTTATTTATTCATTTCTCCAATAAGTATGGGTAATTGAAGTTCTAAAGTACACTGTTTAGAACTCTTTCCTCTTTCTCTAGGATTTCTATCTTTGTGAGGGAATTGTTACAGAACTGTCTAAGAGAAGGCAAAAGGCTTTTGGATGACAAATCTTCCAAATTTAGAATCCACTTGTATCAGTCAGGGTTCAACCAGTGAAGAGATAATGTATTGAGATTTATTGCAAAGTATTGGTTTAGGTGATTACGAAGGCTGGGTATGATATCTGAAGTCATAAGGCAGGCCATCATCAGGGAGTGCAGGCTGGAACTCTCAGGCATGGGCTGGCCACAGGAGGAATTCTTTCTCTTTTTTTTCCTTTTTTTTTTAAATTGAAGTTTAGTTAATTTACCATGTTGTATTAGTTTCAAGTGTACAGAAAAATGTTCTGACCACATATATAGATATTCTTTTTCAGATTATTTTCCATTGTATATTATTATAAGATACTGAGTATAGTTCCCTGTGAGGTAGGGGGAGGGATAAATTAGGAGTTTGGGATTACTACATACACATTACTATATATAAAATAGGTAAACCACAAGGAATTCTTCAGGGAGCCTAAGAGCCACTCTGCCCTTAAATCCCTTCAACTGATTGCATCAAACCCATCCAGATTATCTAAGATAATAAGCCAACTGATTGTGGACTTTATTCACATCTACAACATACCTTCACAGCAACAGGACTAGTGTTTGATTCAACGACACTAGTACTGTGGTCTAGCCAAGTTGAATCATCAATAGACTATCATCCCACCCTCTCTCTATTTGTATTTCTTTAATTGAAGTAAGATTCACATAGCATGAAATTAACCATTTTAAAATCTACAGAGATATTTAGTACATTCACAGTGTTGTACAACAATTACCTCTAGGTAGTTTGAAAGCATCACCCACAAAGGGGGCCCTGAACCAATAAGCAGCCACTCCCCACTCCCCTTTCCTCCCCTCCCTTGGCAACCAAGAATCTGCTTTCTGTCTTTATTGATTTATGTATTCAGGATATTTCATATAAATGGAATCACACCATTTGTCACCTTTTATGTCTGGCTTTTTCCATTAAGCATAGTTTTTGAGGCTCAGAAGCATTGTAGCATGTGTCAATACTTCATTCCTTTTTATGATTGAATAATACTCCATTGTATGGTTATACTACATTGTGTTTATCCATTAATCTGCTGATGGGCATTTGAGTTATTTCCACCTTTTGGCAATTGCGAATAGTGCTACTGTGAACATGTATGTACATGCATTTTTTTGAGTAGCTGGTTTAAATTTTCTTAGGTATATATCTAGGAGGGAAACTGCTGCCTTTGAAAAGCCATCATATGCAGAGGTTAGCCCAGCAGGAGAATTCAGGAAATCCTGTGCTGTGAGCTGTGTTCCTCACACTCCCACCACACTCCTGTTCATGCAAAGAGGTCTTTAAAGAGGACTCCTGGTTGTGTTTATTCTTTTGAAGACCTTACCTGTGTGTATCCCTGAGCAGGCAAACATACTGCCACACTTTACCCTGCTAAGACTCAACTATAAAATATTTAAAATAAAAGCAATCACTGGGTGACATTCCAAGGTTTTTTGGTAATATGTGCTTCAAGAAGATTTTGTTAGCAGCCAGAGTAGGAGCAAGGTGTAGGGTCGGAGGTGGAGGAGTGCCTGAAATCACAAGAGCTGAGAGATTCAGCAGCTACTTAAAATCTCTTGGCTGCAAATTCATCCTCTTTGAAATGTCAGGGTCTGCCAGATGCTCTCTGAAGTTTATTCTAATGTTGAACATTATAGGATTTTGTGATATATGGAAATTTTATAAACTTTGACTTTGCAAATCCTAATGCCAGAGTCATTTTTTCACACTATTAAAACAAAACAAACAAAATCAAACAAAGGCTACCAAAAGCCAATTTTGCTGACCTAAATTGATGAGCTGCTAGGCTGTAAATAAAAATGCTTTTCAATATCTAAAAAAAAAAAAAAGGAAACTGAGCTTTATGATATTCTGAGCTAAAATACTGACATGAATTCAATCATTATATTTAAACAGAATTTGGATATTTATGATATTTAACATTTTTAATATTAAACTTTCCCTCCCTACCTCACTGGGCTGCACAGTTCCTTTATGCTTTGCACCTGTGTGTGGACTGTGCCTACATCCTGGGTTACCCATAACCGTGCTCCTTTCATTGACCTTTTCCACTGCAGACATGTGCCTGGCTGCTGGACTGTCAGTGAATTCTCATTTTCATTTGAAATATATTGTTACTTCTGTACGTGGTCATCCTGGCTACTCATTAGCTTTTTCCTTTTTCTTGACCTAAGAGATTTGGAGTCACATGACACCCACTTTCACTATGGTCTGGATTCTGCAATGTAATAATTGCTTTGACAATCCTTCAACTTTTGGGGGTTTTTTAAGATTTTTTTTTAATGTGGACCATTTTTCTTTTAAAAGTTTTTATTGAATTTGTTACAATATGGCTTCTGTTTTATGTTTTGGTTTTTTGGCCATGAGACATGTGGGATCTTAGCTCCCTTACCAGGGATCGAACCCATACCCCTGCATTGGAAGGCAAAGTCTTAACCACTGGACCATCAGGGAAGTCCAGAGAGTCCTTAAACCTTTTGGATCAAAAATCCCTAATCCCTGGTACTTTTGTGACAAGCCATATAAAGCCCTTCATTTCACTTTAGGGGTGGCAGATTGAAGACATTTGGTACTCATGATGTTGGGCATGCCCAGGGATTTAAAAAAGGGCTTTTAAGAAGGCTCTCCAAAGAGCTGAGGTCACAAATAAGACTCAGGACTTCAAGTCAGGGTTTCTCAGTCCCCTGTGCTCTGTCATAAATTCTGTGTCAGAAGATTGCTCAGGACTTCATCCCATCTGACTCTACCACAGGATCATGGTGGTATCTTTTCTATGGCTAAAAATTTCCGTGTGTGCCATTTACATACATCTCGTATCCTTGTAATTGACTCATTGTGAAGTTTGATACTTGGTAAGACAATTCTTCCCTTGCATGAGGTTGGGAAAAGGAAATTTCAGTCCAGGGAGGCTAGAGGATGTGTTGATCTGTATACAAATTGGCCATGATGGTTAGTTGTGTGTATCAGCTTGACTGGTCCATACAGGGTCTAGACGTTGGGTCAAACATTATTCTGGTGTGTCTGTGAGGTGTTTCTTGAGGAGATGAGCATTTGAACCAGTAGACCAAGGAAAGCAAATGACCTCATTTAATCAGTTAAAAGCCTGAATCAAACAAAAAGGGACTGAAGAGCTGGTTCTAGATCCTTTCTGGTTTTCAACTTTGGACAGAAACCTTGGCTTTTCTTGGGTCTGGAGTCTGCCGGTTTTTTGACTGGAGCTACACCATAGGCTCTCCTGTTCCTCCTATTTGCTGACTGCAGATCTTGGGAGTTTTTAGTTTCCATAATCACAAGAGGTAATTCCTTGTAATAATATATATCTCTTATTGGTCTGTTTTTTCTGGAGAACCATGACTAACACAGTGGGGATTGAATTCTGAAACTGCCCCTAGCCATCTAGGATGACCCTAGGATGTCAGTCAGAAAAAACATCTCCCTCATAGATAAATGTGATATGAATCATCTTTCCTTGGGCTCTGCTCCTGGAAACTCTAAAATTCTATGAGTAACATCTATGTTATTAACAGTTACAGTTTGCATTTCAACATGTCAGTGACATTGAAAAGCACCAAATTCAAATTTTCCACTGCTGTCCTTTGGCTCATGGACAAATATCTTCAGGGGTCAAAAACAATGTAAGAACTCTTTCTATCTAGAGCTTCCACAGACAATGAAGTGTGGGTTTAACTTACTTTAATATCTTAGTTACTGGTCCCACCTCCCCAAATGTCTGTAATCTATATCTCTTATTTGGGAGAGAGCTTTATTTTTATTTATTAATCATCAGCTAGAGACTTATCTGAATGGCTGAGTGCAGTGAAACTTGCACAGAGTGCAATGTAGAACAAGAGGTCTGGCCTTGGGGAGAAGACTGAGTCTGAAGCTTGGCTCAACCACTGGTGGGTTAAGACCCTGGCAAGTTCCTCATTTTTATCTGAGCCTCAGTTTTCTTGTCTGTAAAACAGGAATAATCATTGCTATTTATCAGGATTGTTCTGATAACTAAATATTTGTGTGTGTATGTGTGTGTAAGGGCATGTATGTATTATACATTTGGACGCACACTGCTTAGGGCACAGTTATTACCTAATATTTAGATGTTATATGGAAGCACAATTACAGAAGGGGAATCTGAAAATGGTAAAAAGAATTCCCTTGAAATTCAGAAAGACAACTTGGCAGATGAAAAACAGAAAGAAGAATTCTTAAATATACCATTTTCTTTGTCTTCTTTATCTAGAGAGCCTTTTGCTAAGCTGCAGTATCATATTTTTTATCATGGTGTGCGATAATTTTGGAGTCATATTCTCAAGTGCTTTTACATGATATAGCGAGTGTTTATCAATTAAATTAAAATGCAGATTATCTTATCTGTTACTGCTGATGCCAATACTTTCTCAGATAAACATGGCAGTTGGGTGTTTTTCTTTTCACGTGAGGTGTTTCCTCTTACTTAGTATATTCTTTTTGCTTTTATTAAAGTATTTGGGTTATGTAAACTAAGACAGTGTTATCTCCATTGTTATCTCTGCTGTTTCTAGGATGAAAGGAATACATATTTAAAGAGAGTTATGTATTGTCATTTTTAATAGAATGACTGAGTTTCAGTCAATTATCACCTATTGACCCCAGCTATCTCCTCAACTTTATTCTATATCTGTGAATTCCACAAGGGCAGGGCTTTGGAAGTATTCAAAATAATGTACATAGAGTTCAGTATAATTGCTTTTTGTATTAATTCTTTTTATCCTAATTTGAGAGATGAGGAAATTAAGGATGAGTAACTTTTTTTTTTAATCTTGTACTGTTTTCTTTATTGCTTTAGACAGTAAGCAAAGGTTTATTCTAGAATGATGACTTAAAATATAAGAAGGTCTTTGATTTTATTAAATATGCCCTTAATACATTTACCTTTTTTTTTTTTCATTTAACAAAGGTGCACATTCTTCTTTAATTAAGGTTCAGTAACTTGTACACGGTTACTTACCTATTCCCTTGCCTTTACCACTTCAGTGCAAGCTCATTTACAATTTCCAGCACCTGAATTATTTTACTGAGGGTTTTCTCTAGCCACTGAAGCATGCTTTGCATGTTTTTGTGACAAGCCTGAAATATAAAGGACTTAATGCCTGTGAACTAGTGTATAAATACCCCAGTTTCTTACCATTTATTGGGTTAAGTTATCTTTGGGTATGTACTCCCTAGTGACTCCTAGAATTTTCCCAGTAGGATTAAGTTTTAGTTGCCCTCAGTGCTGGTTGGTTTGAGCTAAAAAAAAAAAACTTTTTACTAGTTTCCCTCCCATCCTTATCTTTCTTCACCTTATAAATAAAGTACTTGCACCCTGATGCCTGCCTTAGAGCCTCCTTTGGGGGGAATTCAAACAATAACATTCACTCCTTCATTCATTAATTGGCTGACCTGGTGTGCAAAGCCAGATTTGCCTGACTCCAGAAATTGGATATATTCCACTATACCACACAGCCTTTAATAAAAGGCATATAAAGCATAAACCCATTTCACAGACCCTGAAATCTTACAGACAGAGAAATTAGTACATGAAGAGTGAGGGAGTAATGAACTGGCTGAATTGAAGTAAAACATTAGCTTCTACTCTAATTAGAAGACTTAGTTCTGGGATGGTGAGTGCTGGTGAGAGACACGAAATGGATGTTTCCTCCCAATGTCTCCTTCCACAGGCAGGTAGATGGAAACTTAGAGGATACAATACCAATAAGCTGAACATTGTTGAGTATTTACTATGTGCTTGGCTATCAGTTAAGATGTTTACTTTCATTATTACATTTAATCCTCACAACAAACACACGAGGTAGAACTTTACATGTCTATTACTGTGTGTCTCACGACCCCATCACTTCATAGTTTAACCCAACACCTGTTTTGCAAATATCTCAGAACTTTGTGGGTCAGGACTTGGACAGAGCTTGCCTGGTTGCTTCTTCAGGTCCTTGTGGAGTTGACTGGACTCTCTTGGTGAGATATGGTTAGTAGCTGGGCCAGTCTGGAGGACAAGACAGATTTATTCACATGCTTGCTGCCGTGGCAGGGACGTCTGGAAGGCTGGGCTCAGCTGGGTCACTCTGTTTCTCCCTTTAGTCTCAAGGTCCTTCTGCATGGTCTCTCAGGGCTGTAGGGCTTCTTACACAGTAGCTTGGGGCTCAAAGCCCCCAAGGCAGAAGGTGCCAGACCTATTGAAGGCTAGTCCTGGGACTGTCAGAGTATCATTTGCAATGTGTTCCATTGAGCAAAGCAGTCATGAGTCAACTCATACTCTGAGGGAGGGGAAATAGACCCCATCTCTCAACAGAAGACATGTCAAAGATGATATTTAATCTTCCACCCGCAGGCACCACCTCCATTCCCATGTTATAGATGAGGAAACAGCCCCAAAGATATCATGTGTCTTTCCTAAAGATACAATGTTAAAAGGTAGAAGAGTTTAATGTTGAACCCAGGGATCCTACTCATTGGTGATGAAATCTATTTCTAGAAAGGAAGTTGCATAACAGTTTAATTGGAGGAAAGTATAGAGAAGAAAGTTTGTCAGAAGGGAATTGAGTCAGAGCCTGTTAACAGCCTACCAAATATCCAATATTCATTCTCCTCTTCTTTATTTAACACATTGATGTTTTTCATTAAATTTTTGTTCCTGTTTAGAGGGAGCAAAGTTCCTAGTTAAAACCAGGACATCCCTGGCCTACTTCTTAAGAATGGCCATGCAACATGGTCCTGGAAAATGGTCTCCAAGAAGAAGTCAGTAGAGTTTTCAAAAAGGCTGACTTAGCAGATGTGTACCTTTTTGCTTTTTGCCCCGCTACTTCCCCCTGCTGGGACATAAGGGTAGTAGCTGGAGTTCGTTGGGTCATCTTATGAGGAAGAAAACAAAAGCTATAGCCTATGAAGAGGAAAGTGTAAATCTAAAAAAATTTCTGGGCCCCTGATGATATCTGGAGCCAAAATACCAACCTTAGACAGATTAACATCAGACTTCTCATTAACTGGGAATAAAAAATAAAATAAACTATTACCTGATTTGAGCTACTGTTCTCTCTCTTTTTTTAAATTGTCTGTTACATGCAGTCAAATGCAAATTATAACTAACAGGAATAATGTGTGATTTTATACTCTCTGAATCAGATGGAGAGAGAAGAAAATGCTACCCTTTTAGCCAAATGCAGAAGCTCACTGATGCAGATCAATTGTATATATGGCTGAGAACTGATGAGTGGGGGTTGGGATTATACCTCATGGGTTTCTTGCCCTCCAGAGGAGACAGAGGATGAATATGTTTGCTCACATCTGGGTCATTGAAGCCAGTTTGATCTTCATTATCCAGGAGGCCACCTCCTTGTGTGTCAAGGAGAACAATGCAAGAGATGAAACAAGGGAGCATAAGGTTAAGTATGAAGCAAGAGCTATAGATGAGGGTTCTACAGGCAGTGGAGGAAAGAAGTCTCTAGACTGGCGTGGTTGGGAGCTGCCTTAGGGGCCAGTCCCCCGCTGGTGGGTCGTGCACCATAATTGTGGCACACCTGCTCTGAAAGCTAAGCGGGCTCAGCCTTTACGCAGACAACATCACTGATGCTTCGTGCACAATCCATCCTCATTTAGTATTTACTGAATTACATTTGCAGTGTGATTGGAAGCCGACTACAAAACACACTAGTTCCAAAATACCTCTTGTAAGGAAATCCCAGAAATATACTTTTCCTTTTCACGAAGTCTTACAGATTCATCTTAAAACAGAAATATGCTATCCTGAAGAACAGCAAGTAAGCCATCATCAGCCATGATGACCACATGAGGTTACCAGCCAGTGAACACCCTCTTTCATTAGGAAGGAAGAGAGTTTGGTTCTCTGGGATGAGCACGCTTCACTGAAGTAGGTTAATAAATTCACAGGAAAATGATTTACTGAGTTTAAAACAAACACTCAGAATAGAATTTAAAAGTTCAATCACTGAACACATTTTTTTTCAATAACCATTTTTTAAATTGAAGTATATTTAATTGACAATGTTGTGTTAGATTCAGGTGTACAGCAAAAAAAAAATATATATATATGTATATATATATATATATATATATATCCTTTTTCAGATTCTTTTCCATTATAGGTAATTACAAGATATTTGATATAGTTCCCTGTGCTATACAGTAGGTTCTTGTTGTTTATCTATTTTATACATAGTAACGTCTATCTGTTAATCCCAAACTCTTAATTTATCCCTTGCCTCCTTTCCCTTTTGGTAACCATAAGTTTGTTTCCTCTGTCTGTGAGTCTATTTCTGTTTTGTAAATAAGTTCATTTGTATCATTTTTTTAGATTCCACATATAAGTGATATCATATGATATGTCAATCACTGAACACATTTACTCAACAAAATATATTGTGTCACTACATTTACCACACCTGACCTCTTTGTGGGGCATCAGGCTTTAACATTTATTGTGAGACCTTGGACAAGTTACTTTACTTCTCTAAACCTTAATTTCATTCACCTGTGGCATGGAGCGCACCATAGTTTCTATTTTGCCAGGTTATTGTGATGAGATCATCACAACCCAACTGCTCATCTAACTTGAACAGGGCAAAGCCGGGGCATAATTGATGTTCTAGGAGTGTTAGCAAGTACAAGAAGAAGCGGGTGTAGTGTCCTGCAGTCTGGGAATGAGTTTACACTGGGTAGGTTCAAATCCCAGCTCTATCACTTACTGGGTGTTCCTTTGTATTATTTAACCTCAATTGTTTCCATTTTCTTCCCTTTAAAATGGGCACAATAATGCAGATGATGATTAAGTGTTATAAGGCACTTAAAGCAGTCTTTGGCACTTAATAAGCAATCCTGTCCTGATGGATATTATGGAGGTGGTCCTTGCTTTACCCAATTCTGCAGAACAGTAAGTGACCACACGAACTGAAACTGTGAAAAGACATCTTAATCATTCATGAGAAAAACATGATTAGCTCTATGACCGTTAAAAATTTTTTGCCAAAGCATTAACAACTCTCTTAAGGTATAAATCAACTAAATTTCCATACAAAATTCTAAAATAAAAATAAATAAATAAAAACTCTCTTAGGGAAATGAAGAAAAACTAGTATTTACTTAGTACTCTGTAATCTAAAGTATTAGAAACATTGAGAATTAGACTATCTCATTTGTTTGCAAAAAAAATCTTTCAAGAATAGTTTGAACAGTGCTTGCCGCCATCTAGCTTTATGACTAAATATGGAGGGCGCATCTTTCTTATGCCTTGGTGAACTGTCATGCTGCTGTCTAAGTTTGGATCAGCTTCCACCATTTCATCCTTTGTGTTTTCAATGTCATGAAACATTCTGGAGAGTTCTTTTACTGTGAAGTTTTTTGCTGGCATCACTTCCTCTGGGACATTGCCACTCTGTTTGTCATGAACCACCTCATTTATATCGATTCCTATCACCTTCGCTAATTTCCTGTGATTGCAGACCTAGAGTCTTTCTGTGTCAGTGTCAGCATTTCCATGGCCAGCTATTTCTTCTATAAATCTATTTACATTTGAATTTCACTTCCAGTGCTCTACTTTCTGTTTCTTTGCTGCAAAATCATCTTTGTTGATCAATTCCCTCTTTGGGTTATCTATTTTTCTGTAAAATGTCACATGGGTTTATTACTGAGATACAAAGAAGCTACACAACTATACGCTTTGCTGTCTGTGTGTTAATTAAATCAGCAATGGCACAGTGGCCAATCTACCACAAACTTTTAAAGAAGTGATGTGAGTGGTTACTAATCATGATGCACATCTGCTATTTACATGTTAATTTGTGGACTGAAGAGCTAGCAGCAGCGTTTGTACTTTATACACTTATGCTTATATCATAGTCACTGAAACTTGAGTCATGTTGTTGGAGGACTGGTGTTATTTAAATCATGGTAACTGAAATTCATGCATATTCGATCTGCACAAAGTGGAGACGGTTTACAATGACCAAATTTATTAAATAGAAATATATAAACAAGAAAATTAACATTGTTTTATAGCCACTAAAATATTAATTTCTGGGCATGTTTTAAATGTAGAAAGTAGAACCGCATTAGCATTCTCTAAGAGTGTTCCTATGTTTATTATTTTCCTGTTGGTGCTTTAATGAACTATCATAAAATCAGTGGCTTAAAGCAAGGTAAATTTATCGTATGGTTCTTGAGGTTAGAAGTCTTAAGTGAAATTTATGAGGCTAAAATTAAGGTGCCAGCAGAGCTGTGTTCCTCCTGGCGGCTTCAGGGGAGAAACTGTTTCCTTTCCATTTCCTACTTACATGGTTACTTGCATTCTTTGGCTTGTAACCCCTTCCTCAAATTACTAGATCCTCTTCGTTCTGTCATCATATCTCCTACTTCTGACTGCCTCCCTTTATATGGACCCTTATGATCACATTAAGTTTACCCAGATAACCCAGGATAATCTTTGTATCTCCAGACCCTTAACTTACTCATATGATCAAAGTCTCTTTTGCCAAGTAATGTAAAATATTCACAGGTTCTGGGGATTCCGACATGGACATCTTCGGAGGGGGGTGCTTATTCTCTGCCACACCATGTGTCTTGTAAACCAAACTTCAAGGCATATACAATGATCAGTTTTACCCATAAGGAATCTGAGACTTAGAGAGATGAAGGGGCTGCTTTATGATCATCATGTTAGAAATATTTGAATGAGTTATTTTTATTTAATATAATAATTACCAATTATATATTGGATAATAATCTAGACACAAAAAGACAAATATGCCATCTCTCCTTCCCCCAGACCTGGGAGCAGCACAGAAGGTTTGGTTCTCAGAAAGATCAGCTGCCAGGACCAAGGACCAGTCATTGCTATGCACATTGATCAATATTGCCCATGACTGGTCTCCATTCGGTCCCTACAGAATAGCTCATTTTTCCTTATACAGAGCAGCCAAATTTAGGACATTCAAACTAGATGTGAGGATTTTTGCAGAGGTCAATATATGACTGGTCAAAAATAACTATTTTTTAAACTGAATGTGTGTATGGTGGGAGGGGTGGATACACACACACATATATTCAGTTTTAAAGGAAGTTATTTTTCAATACCTTTCTTTCTTCCTTCCTTCCTTTCCTTCCCTTCCTCCCTCCCTACCTCTCTCTCTTTTCTTCTTTTTCTTTCTTTCCTTCTTCCTTTTTCTTTCTTTCTTTCTTTCTTTCTTTCTTTTTCTTTCTTTCTTTTTCTTTCTTTCTTTCTTTCTTTCTTTCATTTGTTCTTCCTTCCTTCCTTCCTTTCTTTCTTTCTTTCCTTCTTCCTTCCTTCCTTCCCCCTCTCTCCCTCACTCCCCCTCCCTCCCTCCTTCCCTTCCTTCCTTCTTTCCTGCCTTCCAGAGATTGCCTTATATGTATTCAACTGACAGTGTTGATTGCCTACCCAACATCCATTTTGACTTATTTTTCCCTTCCTAACAGAATTCCAATTTTATTTAAGCATTCATGCTCCTCTATGAATTCATGTGCTTGTGGGAATATTGTCTTCATCTGCAATCCCTGAAGATTCCTCCTGATTGGTTTGAGCCAGTGATTCTCAAAGTTTGGTCCTGTGGTCATTGGGAGGGTGGACTCCTTAGACCTTTTCAGGGAATCCACGAGGTCAAAACTATCTTCATTTTAATAATAGATACTAATGAACTTTATCACTCGTGTTCTCTCATGCGTGCAGAATGGAGTTTTTCAGAGGCTACAAGATGTGTGATGATATCACCACTTAGATGGCTAATGGAATGTGTACTGTGGCTTCTTCAGTTTTCATTTCTAACACAGATCCAAAACAGATCCAAACAGATCCAAAACAGATATAAATATCAAAAATCTCTTCAAGATTTTTTTTTTTTTTTTTTGCGGTACGCGGACCTCTCACTGTTGTGGCCTCTCCCATTGCGGAGCACAGGCTCCGGACGCGCAGGCTCAGTGGCCATGGCTCACGGGCCCAGCCACTCTGCAGCATGTGGGATCTTCCCAGACCGGGGCACGAACCTGTGTCCCCTGCATCGGCAGGCAGACTCTCAACCACTGTGCCACCAGGGAAGCCCCAAATCTCTTCAAGATTTTTAAGAGTGAAAATGGATCTTTAGACTAAAAACAAGTCTTAAAAACTGCTGATCTAATCAAATGCTTGTGGTCCTTCTCCATTGCCAGTGATCGGAGTAGCATAAACCTGGGACACAATCTAGCCAATGAGAAGAAGCCTTCAGGGTAGCTGTGTGTATGTGGTTCTGAGAAAGGATTCTCCATTCTTAAAAAAACAAACAAACACAGAATTGAGGCAGCTTTTGTTTATGTATTTATGTATTGCTTCTGGACATTGTTGTGTCTAGATGTGATGCCTGGAATTGCATGACCACCTTGTTCCAGCCTGAGGATGAGACAGCCAAAGAGGAGAAACCCTGAAATTCCATGCTCAGAGCTCTCCTTGCCTCTAAACTCCTTGTTATTTGATATAACTCATCCCTGTAACATTTAAGTCTCTGCAAGTTGGATTTTCTGTTACTTGCAGCAGAAAACCTCCTCACAAAATATGCATTATGTGTAACTCTGTAAACAATAAAAGAAATAACATCAGATCACTGGAGGTGCTCAGTATGGCTTTTACTCCTTTTGGTACTTCTTTTAACTTCATAGCTAGCTAGTAATTCCATAACAGAGTAGAATATATTTCTATAGGTTATTTTTGGACTCTGTTAAAAGACTCTCTGTTAGGACATGCAGGGCTCTAGTTTTTCTCCTTTCCTTTAACAGAGTAAACAACATAAATCAAGACACATGAGTTGTCTAGTTCTGGGCCCACATCAAATAAATAATCAGCACGCTAGGATGAATTCTTTTTAAATCCCAAAGGAATGAGTTTATACGTCAACTTGAGCATCTCAGTGTTAAAAGTCAGAAAAGTGACTTTTCTGTGGAAAATAAGCAGAATTGGCATTGGGAGTATGATATCTAGAATTTTAAATTTGGATATATATTGCTAAGGTTTTACCAATCCAGTAGTCACTGTCATATATCCATAGAGCTGCTTTTATGTAACGCATGTAACTAAGGAACCCAATTTAAAAATGAAAACTATAGTTGAGCCCATGAGCTATTCACTGGAGATAATGAATTCTCAAATGGTAGAATTTTGTTGACCGAATCAACTTGGTTATTTTTGTATGTTTCTTGTAATATTAGTGTCTGTCTATCTATCTATCTATCTATCTATCTATCTATCTATCTATCTATCCATCTATCCATCTGTCTGTCTATGTGTATGTATATATTTCTACTTAAAGAAGAGTAATGGAAGACCTACTATATGCCAGATCCTGTGCAACTGAGACCCATTTAATCATCCAAAAGAATGTATTTATCAACGTCTATGCCCAAAATACTATGTTAGTAAATTGGCAGTCAGTGGAAGGAAATAAGGAAAACTTCATCATAAAATGGATTGTCTGGAGTGGGGCTTTCATCCTGAGACCTGAAGATAAGGAGCCTGTCATGCAGTATTTGGCAGGCATCTCCTTGGCAGTGTGATGAGCAAAACTACAAGCTCTGACCCTTTAAGCCTATGGTGCCATTACAAACAGAATAGACACTGTGATATGTAGCAACCAAATTTACAGGGTCACTCAGGTTCCATAGAAACTATTTAGTTAGCTTTAGGTAACAAAGTGCTTAGAATAATGAAGAGAAATATTCGATGAGTACCATTGGCAGAGCTGCAGGAAATATTAATGAAGTTCTCATCAGGATTGGGCTTCATCAAAGAGAATTCCACATAATGTGTTATGAGTGTGAATGCAAAAGTAAAGAAACTAAATGCTTGTAAATGGCCAGAAAAAAGTTTTAAATATATCTGAACATCCCTGATAAGGCTGCATTACTGTTGATATTAGGAAACATTTATTTTTTATTTATTAATTCCTTTTACAGTTTACAAAATGCTCTGTGTGTTAGACACTGTGTCCTAGTTGGTGAGGCTGGAAATTAGAAAGGAACAGGTTTCTTGAAAGCAAGAATCTGCCAATCTTGTTGAAGGACAGACTTGTAAACATAATGGTGAAATAAAAGAAGTGCCTTAGAAGTAAGCGAATGCCTTGGGAACATGGAGAAAGTACTTTCCTAACTCCACCTGGTCCCTGCCTATCTTTTCAACGTCGTCTTTTGCCTTATTTGAAGGTAGAGTTAACTTGATTATTTAGTGTTTGAAATGTCATGGACTTTCTCAGTCTAGGCTTTGTATAGGCTTTGCTTTGTGTCTGGAACTCTCTGCCCACCCTCTCATGCATGATTTTTGTCTATTGATCACCTAATACATTATTTTCCAGACCATCTTTCCTAAATTAATGTTTCTCAAAGTGGGGTTCCTGAACCAGCCGTATTGTAAGTGTCTAGGAGTGTATTTTTAAAATGCAAATTCTTGGATACCTCCACATCAGACCTACTGAATGAGATTCAAAGATATGAATTTTCATACATTTCCCTGGAAAATTAATTTGCATACTAAATTTGATCCCCACTGTCCTAGATTGTGTCAGGGGTCTCTTCTGTGGTACCAGAGCCACAATGATGTCTTCCTCCCATAAGACTTATTGCCTGAAATCATTGCTGGTCTGTTAAATGTCTGCTAGCTGACAATTGTAAGTCCACTGTCTCACACATAGTATGATTCTCATAGGTGACCAATAAATAGATGTAGGTCTAACAGAGAAGGAGCGGTTGTTATCCAGGTAGTTAAGGGACAGAAGGGCCTTCCAGGCAGAGAGAACATGTGCACCTACTAAGAGAAGAGTGAGAAGTTCGGTTCTATGTAGCACAGATGAGGCTGGCTGGGTGGGTGGGAGTTAGCTAGTGAAGGGCTCTAAGTCATGCTATGGAGGTGAGGTTTCTTTTCACCTTATCAACAATCAATACCTACAGAAAGCTACTAAATATGGCATAACAGAGAAAATAAGGACAGAATACAAGAGACTTAGGTATCAAACCTGGATTGGCCATGGACTGGGTAATTTGCTTTAAACAATTACTTGACCTTGTGTCTTAATTTCCCTAACTGGTAATTAGGTATAATTATCTCACACTTTCATATTTTACAAGGATGAATATTTACATAGGCTGTACAAATGTGCATACCATGAAAAGTATAAAAGCATTAAGTAAATGCCAAATATTTTTTTAATACAGTTTGACATTCCTCTTTCAGGATTAAAAGCTTTATTTGAGAGACATGAATATTCCCGATAGTTAAATTTTCAGACTGTTTCACTATTACCGAAAGCCACAAAGTACTCTTGAGGGAAATATTCTTTATTTGTATATATCACTTATATCTTCCATTAATATCAAGTTCTTTATTTATGTTTTGTGATGGTACATTTTACTCTCTCGTACGTCCAGGTTGTGTGGGTCTGAATGACTTGTATTTTGACACTTCATGTTTCAAATGTCATCGATGGCTTTTGACATATAGCAAATGTCATATTTCATCTTACAGCAATGTCTGTGCTGATCTTTTCTTTTTCATTTTCTAATACCCAGAAAAAAAAAACTGCCTAGGTTGGCTCTATCACTCTCTTAGTGTCAAACAATTGTGACTGTGTAAAATGTTGCACATTCTGGGGCTAACATTGGTTCTGTGCTATTTTCCTTGGCTTCACAAAATCCACTAGTTTTAACAGAGGGATATAGCTTTGCTTTGAAGAAATGAGTGTTTGCAAATTAATGTAGATAGTCAAGTTTTCAGATGCTTAAAGAAGTTAGTCTATACTAACTTAACCAACTGAGTCATTCAAAGTTTTAGTACTACATATATTCAGTTATGAGTCAGTATGAAGTGGAAGTTTAGTCTTTACGACAAGCACATAAGCATTTACATCTTAGTTTTCTCATATAAATGCAGTATTACTTGGACATGTTGAGGGCCCTTGAATCTAGTCAAAGGCTTTTGGAACTCTTTGGAAGACTAGTAGGAAGAATAATGATGATGATGATGATGATGATGATGATAATAATAAATGAATGTATGGGCACTGAGTTAGGAATCATGCTTTTTATATTTATTTCCACCACAATTCATGTTGTCAATACTATTTATCACTATTTTACAGTGGACAAATCTCAGAAATGAGAAAATACAAATCATATGTTCAAGGGCATAATTCATCAGCTTAGGTCTACCTACCTCCAATCCATGCTATTTCAGCACCCCATGCTGCTTCTATGTCAGTATTTGAGGACAAGTAGATAGACTCTAATGAGAATCAGAAGTGACATTTCAGTGAAATTTAAAGTGTGTTGGGAGGTATAAACTATGTCAATTTCAAATAAGAAATTTTCTTTGTAAGATATTTGTGGTTTCTCAAGGAGATGGTATATATTATATAAGGAGAAACCTTGCAGTTCTTCCTGATTGGATGGGACTCATATGTTAGCAGAAAACCTTGGGAAGAATGAGAAAGAGAACAGTGGCATTTTCCAGTGGTATGGCCTTTGTTTGCATTCTCATTCAACCACTTCTGAGTAGCCACATTCACTGTTAAGTTTATCTTCCATATTTATTCTGTAGCTCAGCCCATACAATAGTTCTCTTTCCTAGTTCCTTATAAATTGAATGCAATTATAACCTAAAAATTGAATAAAATGACCTAGAAAATGCATTATTTTTAATATAATCAAGAGTTTAGAATGACTTGTGCTTTCCTTAGTTTTTGCATCCTATTTCTTCTTAGCTAATTTATATAACAGTATCTTACAAAAATACTTAGGATATTTTTGGAAGGATTTTAGGGAGGCAACATAGCTTACATAAAGAGTTTGGCATTTCAAGTCATAAAGACTTTGGTTTAAATCTCAACTTTGCCACATGAGCTCCTGTATATATTTTAACATTAATAGTGTCAGCTTCTTCACTTGTATATTTTGGATGATAATAACATATACATGGAAGGGAAATAGAAATAATATTTTAAAAACAATTATTGTAAACATAGAGAGACTTGGTGGATAAAGAAACAAGACACATATACATGTTGCCTACAAGAGATTCACTTCAGATCTAAAGACACACACAGAAAGTGAGGTGATAGAAAAAACATATTTCATGCAAATGGAAATGAAAGAAAGCTAGGGTAGCATACTGAAATCAGATAAAATAGACTTTAAAATAAATACTGTTACAAGACACAAAGGACAGTACCTAATGTAAAGGGATCAATCTAACAAAAAATTTATAACAATCATAAATATATATGTACCCAACATAGGAGCACTGAAATAAAGCAAATATTAACAAGCATAAAGGGAGAAATTGACAGTTATACAATAATAGAGGACTTTAATACCCCATTACATAAATGGACAGATCATCCAGACAGGAAATCAGTACAGAAACACTGGTCTTAAATGACATATTAGACCAGATAGATGAATAGATATATAGAGAACAGTTAATCCCAAACCAGCAGAGTACATATTCTTTTCAAGGGCACATGGAAAATTCTCCAGGATAGATCACATGTTAGGCCACAAAATAAGCTCTATAAACTTAAGAATATTTAAATCATATCAAGCATCTTTTCAGACCACAATTGTATGAGACTAAAAGTCAAGAAAAAAATGCAAAAAGACACAAACATGTGGAGTCTAAACAGCATGCTAATAAACAACCAATGGATCACTGAAGATATCAGAGAGGAAATTTAAAAAAATACATGGAGACAAATAAAAATGGAAACACAGTGATCCTAATTCTATGGGATGCAGCAAAAGCAGGTCTAAAAGGAAATTTTATATCAATACAAGCCTACTTCAGGAAATAAGAAAAATCTCAAACAATCTAACTTTACACTAAAAGAGCTAGAAAAAGAAGAACAAACAAAACCCAAAGATAGTAGAAGGAAAGAAATGAAGATCAGAGCAGAAATAAATGAAACTGAGCCAAAAAAAAAAAAAAAAAGAAAATATCAATGAATCTAAGAGCTGGTTCTTTGCAAAGCTGAACAAAATTGAGAAACCTTTAGCCAGACTCATCAAGAAGAAAAGAGAGAGGGGGCCCAAATAAATGAAATCAGAAGAGAAAGAGGAGAAGTTACAACTAACACCACAGAAATACAAAGGATCCTAAGAGACACCTACAAAAATCATATGTCAGTAAAATGAACAACCTAGAACAAAAGAATAAATTCCTAGAAACCTACAATCTCCTGAGACTGAAATCAGGAATATTAAATATGAACAGACCAATTAACAGTAATGAAATTGAATCATTTAAAATTTTTTAAATTAATTTAAAAAAATTCTCCCAATGAACAAAAGTCCAGGACCAGATGGCTTCAAAGGTGAATTCTACCAAATATTTAAAGAAGAGTTAACACCTGTCCTTCTCAAATTATACTAAAAAATTGAAGAAGAAAGAATGCGTCTGGATTCATACTATGAGGTGAGTATCACACTGATGTCAAAACCAGGAAAGACCTGCACACACAAAAGAAAGAAAGAAAGAAAGAGAGAGAGAGAGAGAGAAAGAGAGAAAGGAAGGAAAGAAGAAAGAAAAGAAAAGAAGAAAGGAAGGAAGGAAGGAAAAGGAAAAAAGCAAATTACAAACCAAACTTGTAACTTCTGAACATAGATGCAAAAAAATCCTCTATATATGCACTATATTCATGGATTAGAAAAATGAATATTATTAAAGCCATACCACCCAAAGCAATCTAAAGATTCAGTTCAATCCCTATCAAAAATTCAGTGGCATTTTTAACAGAACTAGAACAAATTATTCTAAAATTTGTATGAAAACACAGACACACAGACAGACAGACAGACACACACACACACACACACACACACACACACACACTAACCTTGAATAGCCAAAGCAGTCTTGAGAAAGAAGAAAAAAAACTGGAGGTATCACACTACTTAATTTCAAACTATACTACAAAACTAAAATAATCAAAACATTATGGTGCCGACACGCACACACACACACACACACACACACACACACACACACACACACACACACATAGATCAATGGAACAGAATAGCAAACCCAGAAATAAACCCACACTTATATGGTCAATTAATCCACATCAAAGTAGGCAAGAATATAAAATGGGAAAAATATTTTCAGTAAATAGTGTTGGATATAACTAGACAGCTATATGCAAAAGAATCAAACTGGATTAATTTCTCATATCATATACAGAAACAAACTAAAAATGGATTAAAGACTTCAATGAAGACCTGAAACCATAAAGCTCCTAGAAGAAAACAAAGGAAGTACACTCTTTGACATCAGTCTTAGCAATATTTTTTTGGATCTGTCTCAGGCGAGTGAAACAATAGCAGAAATAATTAAATGGGACTACATCAAACTAAAAAGATTTTGCACAGCAAAGAAAACTATCAACAAAATGAAAAGGCATCTTAGTTGGAAGAAAATATTTGCAATTGATATATCCAACATGGGATTAATATCCAAAATATACACAGAACACAATTTCAAAATATTAAAAATATGAGTAGAGGGCATGAATAGACTTGTTTTTTCAAAGAAGACATACAGGTGGCCAACAGAAACATGAAAAGATGCTCAGCATCCCGAATCGTCAGGGAAATGCAAATCTAAACCACAATCAAATACCATCTCACATTTGTCAGAATGGCTGTTATCAAAAAGAAGAAAAAATAACAAATGTTGGTGAGGATGTAAAGAAAAGGGAATTCTGGTGTGCTTTTTGTGGGATTGTAAGTTGGTTCAACCACTATGGAAAACTGTATGGAGTTTGCTCAGAAAGTTAAAAATGGAATATTATATGATCTAGCATTTTCATATCTGGGTATTTACCCAAAGAAAACAGAAACACTAATTTGAAAAGATCTATACACTCCAATGTCATTGAAGCATTATCTATAATAACCAGGATATGGAAACAACCTAAGTGCCTATGCCCATGGATAGATGAATGGTTAAATTCATAATTTGCTACAACATGGATGAATCTAGAGGGTATTATGCTAAGTGAAATGTCATACAAAGACAAATACCATATGATCTCACTTATTATGTGGATTCTTAAAAACTAAACAAAATAAACAAACAAACCAAACAATGAAAACAGTCATACAGAGAAAAAACTGGTGGTTTCCAGAATGGGTGGGTGAGGTAGGTGGAGGGTGGACAAAGTAGGTGAATGGGTTTAAGAGATGCAAACCTCCAGTTATAAAATAAATAAGCCATGGTGATATAATATACAGCATAAGAAATATGGTCAATGATATTGTAATAACTTTGGGGACAGATGGTTACTAGATTTATCATTGTGATCATTTCATAATGTACGCAAATGTCAAATCACTCTATAGTGCACCTGAAACTAACATAATACTATACATCAATCACATTTCAATAATTTTAAAAATATTACATTATTATATAGTAGGTACCCAATAGGTGTTGGCTATTGAACAAATGCATTTTTAGCAAACAACTGTTTCTTACCACATATTAGGTAACAAATTTATAAGAAGTAAATATAATCTGGAACCATCTTAACATTTTTTTTTGCCTCTCCATATATGTAAGAATCTGAGAAATCATTATGCCGGGACTCATACTGAGAGTATTTTCTGCTATCAAGGACTCTTGTTTTCTTCATTTCTTTTCAGAACCCTCTCAAGGTTTGCATGCTTTTTATACATCTAGAATAAATTAACTTTCCTAGAGATAAGACTTGATCCAAAACATTTCTTCCATTAAAGAGAGGTGGTCATTTTCTGACATTTCCCCCTATTTATCCATGTGCCGATTCTTTTACCTGGAACTTGGATTCATGGTGGTCAGAATAACGATATCCTTCAAAGACCTTGTCACCAATACAGGCTTCTTTTTAACTGAATTCTAGGAATAAGATCCGGCAGTTTTGACTTAGACTCTTAAGGCATAGATGCAGTGACATGTCACTTTCCACTGCTTTGAAATCCCACAAGGAAAAAATCTTCATACAAGTTTATGCTTCCCTTCTCTTGTCTTCCTTCCGTAAATACTTCTGATCTCTAACTCTATCCCATGAAAACTACCAATCAGTAGCTAATGTGCATTCTGAATTACACTAGGGTACATTGAGTTCTGTTGACACTCGACAAATAGCACTTAGTCTTAATTAAAGCTTTTTGGTGTGGAAGACTTTTGCATAACAGTGTTTGAGCAGTCGCTTATGCTCATAATCTCAGTCTTTGTAAGCATAGAATGAGAAATAGGCATACGTGATGCTTTCATGAGTACATAACAAATAGGTACCACCACTGTAGGATATTTACAGGAATATTTGGAAGACCATAGTTTCCTCCCCACCCCTGCCCCATGTTCTTACACACTTGAAGAGTGTCGATTCACATCTCTATTAATTTTGATTATCATTAACTGGAAAGTTCTCACAGAATCTCAAGAAGAATGGAGTGGTAGGAAGAATAATGACCCACAAAAATAGCCAAATCCTAATCCTCAGAACCTGTGAATATGTTAAGCTAACTGGTAAAGAAGAATTAATGTTGCTAAGCAGCTGTCATTAAAATAGGAAAATTGGGGCTTCCCTGGTGGCGCAGTGGTTGAGAGTCCGCCTGCCGATGCAGGGGACACGGGTTCGTGCCCCGGTCCTGGAAGATCCCACATGCCGCGGAGCGGCTGGGCCCGTGAGCCATGGCCGCTGAGCCTGCGCGTCCGGAGCCTGTGCTCTGCAACGGGAGAGGCCACAACAATGAGAGGCCCGCGTACCGCAAAAAAAAAAAAAAAAAAAAAAAAAAAAAAAAAAATAGGGAGATTATCCTTGATTAACTGGCTGAGCCCAGTACAATCACGAGGGTCCTTAAAAGTGGAAGAAGGGGCAAAAGAAGAGAATTAGTATTAAAAGTGACTTTGGAAGAAAGATACACAGAAGTGCAACATTGCTGGCTTTGAAGATACAGGAAGGGGGCTATAAACCAAGGAATATGGGTGGTTTGGGAGAGTTAGAAAAGACAAAGAGATGGGTTATTCCCTGGAGGCTCTAGAAAAAATGCAGATTAACAGCAGCTCGATTTTAGCCCAGTGAGACCGGTATCAGACTTCTGCAGAGATGTAAAACAAAACATTTGTGTTGTTTTATGCTGTTTAAGTTTGTACTAATTTGTTACAATAGCCACATAAAATTAATACATGATTTCTTTTCTTTTCCTGTAAGAAGAGAGTGATGATAAATTAGCAAGGTTTACATGGGTGTTGAAGGGGGAGACAATAATGAGGACAAAACTAGAAAAAACACTGTTAAAGTATGTTAATTTCTCATTTTGATCCATATGTCCATTATATGTCTTCCCTAAATGTGGCCAACAAAGTGCTTTGTTGGTGATCCCTGGCAGCAGTCTTTGATCATTTATGATGGAAATAAATTATAATTTACCTGATAGAGAGGAAAGTCCTTGTCCTCTTCCAGAAAATAAAGAGATTATCATAATAAAATATCTATCTGAACAATCTAGGTCTGTTGAAACTGTTATGCCTTAAAGTGGGGAAAAATAAAAGGTTCATCCCGTATTGTAGTTTTATGTAATTGCATCACAGCAATTTGTCCAAATGATCCTTGTTAAAATAAAGAAATGGGCTACTGACCAATCTTACCACAAATCTTGAAGACAATGAGACATTTGATCTTGTTGTGAATCATAAATGATTGCCTCATTATCTTTTATAAAGATTCAAAGATACTTTTAGAGATTGATTTCTGTCAGAAAATCCACGCTCACCGATCAGTACCACGGACAGAACTAAGCATGTGAAAATCTTGACTAGAAGGTGGGAGTACAAGCTGCTTAAAACACCAAACATGATAAACTTCTGAGAGGACCACTTTGAATTCTAACCACTCTGTCTTCCTCTTTTCATTTTTTTCTTGCTATCATTTTGAGTGAAATGTTGTAATGAGCTTTGTAGTATGCTTGAATTAATCACCAGAATCCATAAATAAATGGTGATGGAGATAATGATCTAAATTCTATAAAACATCTAGAGTGTAGAAGAGATTTACTAAGTATTCGTTACAGTTCATAAAATACATGAATGAAAATTTAGAAGTTTGAAACATTATCTCAAAGCAAGATAGCCCTAGCAATTTTCTATGATATGTAGTTGATATACTGACACTGGTAGTGGGGGGAGAGTTTGGAAAGAGGAGATAAAGAGAACTGGGGGACAATTTCCTTTATTCAAAAAATAACGAGGTAATTTCTGTAATTTCAGACATTACTTAAAGTAGATATGGAGCATAGTTTAAAAAAACGGACTGTCTTTCATGTTGCAGAGAATCTTGGATTGGATTCTGAAGTTGCTAAAGCAAACACCCTGGGTTTTGTTGGCTGTCTGGCTTCAGTCCAATACAACCATATAGCACCACTGAAGGCAGCCCTGCGTCATGCCACCACCGCACCTGTAACCATCCAAGGGATATTGACAGAATCCAGCTGTGCCTCGATGATGGATTCGGATGTGAATGCAGTGACAACGGTGCATTCTTCATCAGGTGTGCAAGAAAATACTCAAGGGAACTTCTCTCACCAGTGCTACTTTGATGTCTTCAAGAAGCTTCCAGTCTAAAGGCTAATATTACCCAATTCCTTACCTTGTATGATTACAGGTGGTTAAGAATTATGACTGATTTCTTAGTGATATTTAATATGCTTAGATAATCCTAATTGTAATGAGTAGTTAGAAATAGATATATGTGTATATATTTAACTGTATGTACATTAACATATATGTTATTTAAAAAAAGAGCAGCAAGCTTGAAGGCACATTGATCTGTGTTGAAATCCTTGCTCTGACACTTATTGGTCTGGTGACATTGAGTTACATACATTTTTGAATAACAATCTGAAAATGTATATATATATATATATATATATATATATTTGCTATTGTTTAAGTGGTTGCTGCTCTAAGGATTAAAGAGTTTAGGGGTCGGGAAGGCAGGCTGGTTGTTGATCTATCAATAATACAATTCATGTGATTAAAAGCGACCTTCCTTGATAAAAGGAAAGTCCCACAGGACTACCATCCATATACCTTCTCTTATTTTGCCGCTTCCTAAAATACTTTTTCTTAGTCACTGTCATCCTACGTGTCTTGGATGTTCTTAGGATTTATTTTAATCAGGTGTGGTCATCAATTGCTGAATAAGTTATGAATTACAAGCAAAGAAAGGGCACAGAGTTTTGCTGCTGCCTGCTCATCACCAATCTTGGTGTTTTCTTGGCAATGGTCAGGTATGTATACTAGAAAGAACCTGAGTACGACACTTGGCTAACCTTGATTGGAATTCTGAATCTTCCATGAATGAACTACAGAACTTTGGGCAGGTTACTTAATGGCTTTGATATAATTTCCTTATCTGTGAGATTGGAAAAAATTATAATCATGTTGTAGTCATTTCTTGAGGATTAAATGATACAGCAATACTAATGAGAGGTGCTATAGGTCCTGACAATTTTATGTGCACTATATGCATACCTATAGGATCATTAGCTCCCTTTAATACATTTGCAGATTGTTATTTAAAAAATGTATGTAGCTCACTGTCACCAGACCAATAAGTGTCAGAGCTAGGATTCGAAACCAGGTCTATGTGCCTTCAAACTTGATGCTCTTTGTTTTTTTTACACCGTATATGTTAATGTACATATAGTAAAATGTGTGAGGGTTTCTTGGGGGTGCTAATTCACCAGCAATTTGCCCTTTCCTGCCAATGGAGTCAGAAATCTATTGTAATTAAAGAAACCTCTGAATCAGAGGCAGGTGTGCTTGAGGGAAGAAGTCGTTGACATGCATAGGAACTGTCCAGCAAATAATAAAGGGACTTCAAGGGTAGGCTGAGAGGTAAGCTGCAGGCCAAGGCAGATACAAGCAGAGTACCACCATCATGTCTTTTAACCTCTTGTCTTACAACTTACATAGAAACGAACAGGGTCATGAAACTACGGGGTGTAAGCAGTATACTTAAAATGCTTTTCTGGGTATGTTTGGCTTCCTTCCAAAATGCCAACTATTTGAGAACACCTGGTCTAACACACAGGTGTGTCATCACAATGCCATATTTCAGATCTTCTTCTAGGACTTTGAGTGTCTTTTACACCTTTCAGATCTTTTTGGGAAGACAGATGAGCGGGAACCACTCACCAACGCAGTGCAAAGCGACTCGGCTCTCATCGGAGGTAAACCATTCTTTGTGGCGGAAAGCAGAAAAGACATCAGTGGTTCTGTGCTCTGGAGAAACTTACCTGAATCCTTCCTCAGTGTGGCTATCCAGCACCCAGAACCCTGCATGATCTAAGAACGTGAGGTTTTTCATGAATAATCACACATGCTGGGATGATCAAAGGCACCCTCCCCTCCAAGCCTGGCACCAGCAGCTCTATGAAGGGATCCCTCCCTGAACCACCAGGCAGCTGAGCGCATAGTCAACAGTTGGATAATTTACTTTGAGACAGGCAGCGTGCATCCTGTCGATCTCATCCACTTGTCATTTTTCCTAAAGCACAAAGCAAACTAATAAAACTACATATGGGAAAAAGCCATGTTGGGGCAGACAGATGGGCAAAGCTGTAGTGCTGTTGGGTTTTCTCCACCGAGTGGATCTAATGAACACGGTGAAGCCCACGGGACTGTAGTTTCCGATCTAGCAGCACATATGGTTACAGAGGAAGCTCCTGTCCACTCTGCTGTGAGCTCAGCTCTCCCTCCCACCCCCATTGCTTTTCCATTTTCTCACAGCCTCTTGGCCTCACTGCTCTGTATCCTGCCTCAGCTTGGCTGTTGCCTCCAGGAGTTTGATTTTTCCATCTGGGCCTTGCAACACGGAATGACTCCCAAACTTGTTTAATGTAAGATGACTGTGAGAGACAGAATTCATTTCCATCTGAGAACCATGGTCCTCACAGGTGGCCCCATCTCTGCTTTCTGACAGGCTAGAGGGACTAATTCACACCAGATGGAGTTCTGCTCTTAAAAATCAACAGTAACCATTTATTTAACTGCTATGGAAAGAACCCTCACTATGGGTCAGGACCAGTGCTAAGTACAAGAATACAAGGCTGAAAGACATGGATGCTGCCCCACAGCTTGGTAGGGGCAAGGTGGGGTGGGATGGGTAAACAGGTAACAATAGAACCAGTGAGTAGTGTTTTAGGCTGGACGGACAAGTGGCAAGGGGAGCACAGAAGTGCATTGTTACAATAAGGTTGTGAGGAAACACACACACACACACACACACACACACACACACACACACACACTTTCCTTAAAGAAGTTCTTCAAATGTCTGACCTGAATATCTACTTCAGGGTAAAGAGTCCAAGTTGATTTTTGTTTGGCGACAAGAAATATAGGAAACCATTTGGTGCCTGTTTCTCTTCCTATAATTTCTCATTTGACAAATGGAGAAAAGACTTTTGTGACTGCTGACTTTTTCCCACCCACGTACAGGCTTCTATGAGTCTGTTTAAGGCAGGAAATTCATCCCAACCCCTGAGAAAAATTCCTGGAGGTTCACATCCTCCCACCCTGAATAGAGTAGAAACTGGTTCTGTATTTCATCTCTAAATGCTGCAGCTCATTCCGCGGTATCACTCACTATATCCAATTTATTTCTAGGTTTGTTAACTTACCTAGTTTTACTCTGCCTTGTAAACTTTGCTGATTTTGCTATTCCCTTCTCAAGAGCCTTCCTGGCAAGGGTAGGGACAAGACCTTAGGGTCAGTGAGGACAGCTTGCCAAGTAGGTCCCATAAAATCACATACAATCAAAGTAGGATAGTATCTGACACAACAGGGCAGAAGTTTGCCATTGCAGTTGACTCTGGAGGACAGAGGGGTACCATCTTCAAACGAGCCTATACCTTGCAGAGTGCACAGCAGGGTAGAATGCCCTGAATATTTAGTAAGCATTTCATTATTAATAAAACATTTTTAGCAAAGCAAAAATATACCATAAACAAGTTTACATCCATAGAGCATGTATTGGGAAGTGAGATATCTACATATTTTCTAGGATGCTAAATTAGTTCTAAGGTACTTATTTGCAAGATGACAAAGAAATGTGCTAATTAGAAATGATTCAGACACATTCTTTAAAGCAGGTCTTAAAGGAATTTACTAAGAGATCCTTTGCTAGTCTGATTCCATATCTATTTGATGGCTTTCTTAGTCCATTAAATAAAACCTCCTCGTATTGAAACTGGCTTGAGCACTCACTAGCCTGAAAGAGGAGGTTTTTTTGTGACTGAAGCCTGAATGCATTTCAGCCTGTGTTTATTTCTGGACATGCGGCAGAGTTTGTTGTTTGTTTGTTTGTTGTTTGGTTCTTTCTCCTAAGTGCCTTTCTTGTCTACTTTGCATTCTCTCTCTTGACCAGATGATCTGTGATAATCTCCCTCTCTCTCTTGTCCCTCTTTCTCAACAGGAGTAATAGCAGTGGTGATATTCATCATCTTCTCCATCATCGGCATCATGAGTCGTGTCCTTTACCAGCATAAGCAGTCACATCGTACCAACCAGATGAAGGAGAAGGAATATCCGGAAAATTTGGACAGTTCCTTTAGAAATGACATTGATTTGCAAAACACAGTGAGCGAGTGTAAGCGGGAATATTTCATCTGAAAAACTGCAGGGCCACCTCATACTCTTCCTTTGTTGCTCATTTTTGGTTTCTCCTTCTCCTCTTTCTCCTATCTTTCATTTTGGTCATCCTCTTTCTCTTTTTTCCTTTTAGTTTTAGAACATACCTGCATTCACCACAGCATCTATCCCCTCGAACCAGCTCAGAATACCAGGCAGCTATGGCGACTGCCTTCCTCTGTGACACACTTATAATGGTGAAAACGATCATTCAAGAGACTGATTACTTTAGACAAGGAAGAGACACATGTGTGCACATGTCCATATTCAGTTCCATATTTCCACTTTCTAAGACGCAGCCTTCAGTTCTGCAACCATTCAGTCTTTCAGGCTTACCTTGAACCTGAGCTCTGTGACTTCGGCATGAAGCAGTCATCCTCAACACCCTTCCCCATTTCAAGTCCACTCCGACCAGGGAACTCAGGGTACCAAAACAAGATGCTAGGGCCTGGTTTGTGTCAGTGGCACTTTAAAAGGAACAAGAAAGGTTTGTTGTGTGTTAATTTTCCCCCCACAGGAAGCCCATTACCTTAACTCATCATCATTGTTCGCTCTGACTCATCCCCTGAGTATTTCAAATATAGGATTCCTGATAGTCGTGAGCTATTGCTTTGTTCCTTTCTTACCACTCTCTTCCAGGGCTGACACTTTAGAACAGCACACAATAGCGTAAACCTAGGGGAAGCATGGAAAATAGTCGCTTGAAACTAGGAGGTAAAAAGAAAGCTGCTAGGAAGTAGATGTTCTATAACTTAAAAAATGCCTCTTCCAATTTTGTGAGAAACGCTAGCTAAGTTATTCCTGGCATTATTATATTGATAGATATATATATCATTGCTGCAGCAAAAAGCAATTCAAATAAAAGTCTAAATTAGCACTTGGTACCATGAAAGAGCTTAAACCACCTTAACCCAGCTTTAAAGAAAAACAAAAACAAAAAACAAAGCAAGACAAACAAAAAACTGCATGAAAGCAAAGAAATACCAAACAGAATTCTTTCCTTCCCTCCCCTCACTAAAGATATGGTGAAGAAAGTAAACACAGGTTTCACATTTTAGAATAGATATAATAATCCATGTCTGTCCACTGAGTCATTTCTCTAGGAGGTTTAGGATGAACTGATGTGTGAGGCATTCTGACTAGCTCCAGGGAGACCCCACTGCATAATCTGAGAGGAGCCCTTAAGTCCTACAGCACATCACATTTTCAGATGTGCTTCATCCTATGTATATAAAGGCCCCACACACACTTCTTTCTGCAGGCATAAACTCCCAGATGATGCAGTGACACATTTCAGGGTATCTGCCCCTTTTGATACCAAAACATCCATGAAACACAGTCATTCCTTCAAGAAGTTATCTTGGACACATACACGAGGTGGTGGTACGAAACCTGGTGATTTTGCTGTAGTGATATTCCTCACGCTTTGCCTCTGGTCCAGCTTCAGGAAAAAAGATAAGGGGGAAAGGATATAAATGCTCCGGTAAGCTGGGAATGCGAAGAGAATGGTCCACAGACGTGGAAATTACTTGCTGATTCTCTTTACAAGACAGACTCGATTTGCATCCCATCTTGTTCTCCGTGTGTCTGTCACTTCTGACTATTTAGCACTTTCCTGCATGATAAGGCTCACAAGGAGGAACTCCTCAGCTTCACCCCATTTCAGGTCTATTCCAGGCTTTTCTTTCAGTGGCAGAGCGCGTGGGGTAAGGATTTCGTTTGTAATCATATTTCTCAACTTGAAGATGTTGTTCCAAATACACCCTCTCTTTTAAAACTTTTCTGTGGATTCTTACTTAATCATTCCCATTATATCCTTTTGCTAGCAAATTTATTTTAAAGTGGTTCTAACAAGGGTAACTTTTTTTCCTTCTAACTTTAATAAGATGAATAATCCATTCATAAGAGGAAAGATCTTTACTGTTTCTTCCTGCCCTGTTCTCTCCTATTTCCAGTGTTCACTCCTGAATTTTCTCTTTCCATAAAAATGCTATATAAATCAGCCTTTTGCTTGGTGACATAGTCCTTCGTCCCCTGAAATAGAAGTCACCATGAAGTGTAGTGGGTTTAGCCCAAAGCATCTCCAGTAATGAATTGGAAAGGAAAAGGAAGGTGTGAGTAATAAAACTGGAACTGCTCATTATTCAATCTCTGAGAATTAGGGACTATATTTTGCTGACCCAGTATTGATAGAAGAAATGGAGTACTAACAGAGGCCGCCTTGGAGGATCTGCTTTTCTCATCCACTTTTATAGGCTTGTGGGGGGTTCTGCAGGGTGAAAAATTTGAGAAGCTCCATCCTTGTCACATCTGCACTACAGAATCTACCAGCAAACCTCCCCACATCTGTAGACTATCCATCCATCCATACTGCGTATCACAGACTTAATGACGAATGCCAAGACAGTGCGATCAGCACGTCACTCTTATAAGAAGAGTCTCAGGGCTAAATCAGAATTATTTTTACAGGGTTGGAATATTTCATAACCCCAGAGAACACTAACTTTCACCAGATGTGTATGGAAAGCAAGCAAGCTGCTCTCTCCAAAGGAAAACACAATTTGCAATGACAAGTGCAAACTCTGCCTGTCTTTCCTCCGTGGTACCAAGATCCATGGAGTTTTGTGTAATTGTTGAGTTGTGTGAGTGTTTCAATCCTTGAACAATTATAATCTAAAACTAACAGTCCTTGAAAGCATTCTAATGCCTCCTTAACCACAGTTTTCTGCTTCAGTTTCCTGACTGCATGCTCTGGCCAACTGGATCGCCATAATCCTACATTTTAACCCTCACTCTTTGGTAATGGCTGTTTACCAACATATTTTATGGAATGTGGTCACTTTACAGGAAAACCAAAAAATACCTGTGCAATTTCACATTCTAGGGGGGCTATTTCATTGATACTATTCCCACCAAACAAATCTATTTATGTAAGCAGCAGTGTATTTGCTTACCTTAAATATATATTTAACACTGCATCTCTGTGTGTGTGTATAGGTTAGATCACCATGGTTTTTAGGAGAACTTGTCTACAGAATTAAACATTTTTCACTTCTCTAGATATATTTTTAAAAAAAGCTTAGCCCTTCTGTACTCTGAACTGCAAATGTAATATTTATTTTAAGGATCCTAGGGCTGATTCTTTTAAAACAGTTTTTTATCCTTTAGTAGTAACAGAGATGGTACCCACCTGACTTCCACCTTTTGTCAGACTTATGCCCACCACAGGAGTAGGATCAGAACAAATGAAAACCCTTGTTCTGTACTTTATTCATTAATGAAGTTTTTATTGAATACCCAATACTTCAAAGGTTGTGCTAGATATTGGGTGTGTTCATACAAATTACGCCTTGTTCTTGCCCTTGGGAAGCCCAAAGTCTAGCAGGGGAGGCATGTATTGTTGTAATAGGGGTATGCATAAAATGCTGTAGAATATAGGGCTAAGGTTCTACACTATCATTCTTGTAACATCTTTGCTAGAGATGGAAAGAAACATACTTTCTGGAAAATATTTATATATATTTTTTCTTGCTTTTTACTTCCACCTTCAGTAAGCTGACTTTGTTTCTCTTCCTTGAAGCAAATGTCAGTCTACGCTGGTGTGTTTCTGTGGAGGGAGATGGGTTGACTCTTTAGGGGTGAGAGTAACTGATACCTGTCTCTAGAGAACTTTTGGGGAGGGTACATTCTCCCCATTCTTGTTTTAATTCTGGGTGGGGGGTTCTGAAAGTCCTCCTTTCATGGGTCAGAACTAAGTGACAACTCGGGGACCCTATTTGAGGTAGGAAACAGCAATCTCCACTTCTCCCCTCTTCCTTTTTTTTCAGTTCTTTTTCTTCATGTATTGGTGACCTATTGCATGCCCTTGTTCTTCTAGATGTTCCTTAAGGGGTCTTTGTCATACCCCAGCTCCTCCTAAAACCCTACTGTGTCCTGATGAACCATTTTGACTCAATTTAGGAAGATCTCTGAGAATGGATGAAGGATATTTTTGAGTAATTCATTGACTCAAAGTGTCATGCATCTAAGTGAGGTCTCATGTCTGTGCTCTGGGGGAATTTTTCCAATCCTGAAAATCACACGTTTCTCTTCTCTGCAGTAAGCTCATTCAGTTACAGGAGCTACACTGGGAAGCTCCAAGACATTCAGGAGTTAGGAATCAGGCTGGTGAATTCTTTCTTATTAAAAGTCTTGACAGCTTGTCCACCAACGCCCGGTGTTCTTTAAATACCCCCTTAGCTACAATCCATCAAAACAGCATTGGGAATTGGGAAAAGCCTGCCAAAGGGAATTTGAGACACAGTGTATAGCTCTGCTACTCATTTTTCCTTAACCTCAAGACTTGGACATAATTAGTCCCCCATTGTCCTAGAGGTCCCAAGTAGACCAAATAAACAAAGAGTCTTCCTTATTCCTGCAGGTGCAAAGGTGGTTAAAGGAAGATGGTGTCGCCAAACTCAAAACTTCCAGAATACTTGGAAGATAACTGAGTGCTATTTCATGCCTCTCATGCAGTTTGATAGTGTTTTCTTTCAAAAACACAGAGTCTGATTGAATTACTTCGATATACTGTTCTTGGGTCTTTTTTACCCTATCCCCATCTCCTCACCCACACTCTTACTTGTTAAGCCATCTAGTTTGCAGATTTTGCTTGTCCTTAGTTTTCATCCCTGCTTTCACAACTTCCAAATAGTTGAACCTCCTAAAGGGAAAAAAAAATCACAAACACACACCTACACAAACTCTTTGTCAAAATAGGTTTGTTATTCAGGCTTCCTTTGTGACATTCTCCATACATCTCTGTTTGACAGGGAGAGACACATTTCCTTTTGAGTTGACAGTTATTGGAAGCCTTCATAGAAGGTTTTTATATTTAACTCTTTTTTTCTGTTTTTGAGTAACTTTTGTGTTACTTTCCACTAAGGTACTCTGAGGGAGAACAGAAAAGCACACTTTTTTTTTTTTTTTTTTTTTAGTGAAATATCATACTTTGTAAGCAAATTGTCTCTCTTTTATAATGTTTATAGTCTACAAAGTGGCCGAACAGATGTGAGCAAAGATGAAGGCAAAAGTTGGTTTGGGTGTTTTGACCACACCCACTGGGAACAGGTTGAGGAGGAAGAGGGGACACATGGAGACAACTGATAACCATCCTGCAAGAGAAAAGTCACTGCTTCCACATGACTCACTGGCAGCTGCTCCTCCCACTCTCCTGGCTCCTAACTCAGGAGTCTCTTTAATGCACTTGGATCATCACCTTAGGGAAAGAGGCAATATCATGGGCTTTGCATGAAGAATTCTTTACTTAACTTGGCACGATATTTTTGACCCTTCCCAGCTCTACGTCAGCTACATCTTTTTTTTTTTCTTCAAGATGTTTATTTCATCAGGAATTTTCCAGGATGCTTTAGAGCTATCACCACAATGATCTAACCAGCCCTGGTTGAATACCCAGATACAACTTTAAGGAAAAGGAACTGTCAGAAATCTCCCTAGCTCCACTATCCTGAATCAGCAGCTCCATGGGTAGAAGCCCTGAGGCCCTGAAATCAGCCTAGGGGGTCTTTCTCTCCCCTTCATTGGTCCTGCCATGCACAGGCAGGCCAGAATGATGTTGAGGTATGATACTCCCCACCCCTGACAGTGAATACTGCCAGGGACCGACCATCCAACACTACCTGGGAACACTGTTTTCTTCACCCTTCCCCAGCGATACAGGGGAGCTTTGGCAAAATGGCAGGAGAAAATAAGAGAGTAATCCTAAGCCATGATCAAAGGTGAAGCTAATTGTTTTAGTGATTAAATCCTAGTCTTTATTTTCATGAGCATATTCTTTCATGCTTCTGATTCCAGCAGTAGCCTCAGAGGACGTGAAAACAGAATGCAACAGGATCGTTGTATTCCCCTGCAGACTCTTTGGAAGGCCTTGCCATAGTAGAATTTTCAGTGACACCTTAGGGGGTAGTATTAATGAGCTTCTGCCTAGTCAGACGTTCCCATCATAGTCAATCCCATCCCCAAGTCTTCACAGGAAAAAGTCTCTTCTCTTTGAATGGCAGTGCCAACCTGTGTAACCTTCTCCTGCCTTAAATACTCATGCAAAAAATACCAAACTTTGCTTACAACACCATAGTTATATGGTGAGAAGGACTTTGTATTTAGTGAGGTCCAGCATCAAGAATGTTCTCCTTCTGAATCTGGTAGTTGACAGGCCTCCTGATAATGCTGTGCTATCTTGGGCTGTCACTTCCCTCGGTGCACTGGAGGAGGCTCAAAAGGTGCAGAGGTGTCATCAGGAATAAGAATGCAGGCTGAGGGAGGAACCACAAGTCTGCCTCCAGGATATGCTAGGTAAGGAGCCAGCAAACTTTTTCTGTATAGGGCCAGATAGTCAGTACTTTAGGCTTTATAGAACAGACTGTGTTGCAACTACTCACCTTTGCTCTTGTAGCAGGAAGAGGGCCATACATGGACAAAGAGGCGTGGCTACGTTCCAACAAAACTTTATTGACAAAAATAGGCAACAGGTCAGATTTCGTCTGTGGGCTGCAGTTTGCTGAGCCCTGTGATACCATATTACAATCTCCACTTCAGATGGGAAATCAGTCTTGTTCTGGCATATAGTGGTCCTCCTTTTTGAAGAATGGGAAAGAGTAGCAAGATTATTTTTAACAAGGAAACAATAAAATACAAAATAACCTCTTCAAAAATATAGATGTCAGATCCTTATTACGGCAAAAGCACAAAGCAGGTCACCTCTCTCTGTAGATCTTCTGGAGTCTAGCTTTTCCTTTTGACTTTCTCATTTTTGTTCCTGAAACAGAATCCCAAATGATGTTGCCTCATTCCAAGTCAGTTTTGTAGACCACGTAACATGTCTTAATACACTGTATGGGGAAAAATGAAAGTTAGCCTTAGATTTCTTTGTTTTCTATGGTTCCTGTTGTACAGAAGAAAGACTTACACTGTAAATAATGTATATTTAATAAAGAGAGAATTTTGTATGATTTTGTGTGGAAGACAAATGCCTCTTGCTGTGTTTTCTTGGGTTGATGAAGGGTCACACAATTAATCCCTTGGTGCCTATTCTTATTCCTTAGACCATTAACTCCCAGACAACATGACCTGTGGGGATTCTGGAGAAACATGAACCTCCCACTTCCTAGGTTTATTGATTTCACCAGGCTTAAAAGGGGTGCCACGGGCTCTCTGAGCCCTCAGCAGTTTTTACTGGCTTGTGAGCCTGGCTCAGATGTGTACAAGAGCAAGCTCATTGACTTGGTTAGAAGTCAAGTTCAAGGCTCAGAAGCCACTCTGGTTTCAGGGATGCACATGAAACCTGGGCTGGGTGGGGGGAGTGCTCCTAACCCTTACCCACTAACTCACAGAAGCCACTTGCTTCACCTTGCCTTGCCTTCCCTTTCTTCTCACAGACAGTCTTAACTCCAGCTGTTTGAGATGTTAACCATGCATCGTCATGAAATGGAACTCACTTCATAGTGTGTTTATTAAGATTTCTATGTATGGGGTAGTCAGTCAACATACAGAAATTGAAAATGGACATAGATTTTCAACAGGACAGTATCATGACACCTTAGATTTAACTTTCTTTTTTTTTTAAATTCATTTTATTGAAGTAGAGTTGACTTACCATGTTGTGTTCATTTCTGTTATACAGCAAAGTGATTCAGTTATATATATAGATGTATTCATTCTTTTTCATATTATTTTCCATTATGGTTTATTGCAGGATATTGAATGTTGTTCCCTGTGCTATACAGTAGGAACTTGTATGATATAACTTATGTGTGGAATCTAAAACATGACACAAATGAAATTATCTATGAAACAGACTCAGATTTAACTTTCAAAAACTCATCTAACTGCACAGTGGAGAGTGGACCCTAGGGAAACAAAAGCAGAAGAATATGTATAGTTGGTATGCATTTCAGAAGCCTGAGGGAGGGTATGGTGGCTGGGACCAGGGCTGTCATAGCAGAGGTTGTAATAATAACTGGGTCCAGACAGAACCAAGAGGGCTTGCTGACAGATTAGAGGGAAAGTGTGAGGGAAGCAAAGAATCCAGAAAGATGAGAATATTTGGATTAAGGAACTGAATGGATAGGAGCAATTGTTTTGTTTTGGGGGAGGGTGGCTGTGAAGTGGGAAAAGTAGATAACAAATTCAGCTTGGGATTTGTTAAGTTTGAGATTCCAACTAGGCAACAAGTGTGGATGCAGAACAGGTATCTGGGTATATATGTCTGCAGTTCAGTAGTGAGGTCTGGTCCAGAGAGACACTTGGGAGATATATGTGTATGTGTATATATGTTTAGGTATGGACATATGTGTGTGTGTGTGTGTGTGTGTGTGCACATGTATGAAAGAGAGAGAGAGAGAGAGGCTCATCGAGATCATCTACAGTGTGAGTGTAACTAGAAAATGGAGCCTGGAACTGTGGTCTGTCAGAAGAGGAAAGGCCACACATGAAGGAATGAGGAAAACCAGATGAGTACATCGGAGCCCAGAAAACAAAGCGCTTAATCAAGAAGAAGTAGACAATCCTTCAACGCTACCGAGAACCTAAGTCAGATGAGAATAAATAAACATCTTTGGCCTTAACAATATGAAGGCATCCATGACCCATTTTCGAGCCACTTGATGAAGAAGTGGGGAGGAGATTCCATTTGTAATCATCTGACACCATGGAGAAGGCAGGGAACAACAGGGACCAAGGCTCAAAGGAGTCTAATAGGGTGGACATGCATGAACTTGGAGCCAGGCCCACTGGGGCTCAAATCACATAAAATCCCATTCTCTAGTTTTGTGCCTTAAATAAATAAACCACTGTAATCCTTACTTTTTTTCAGACGTAAAAGGGGAAAAACTAAAACAAAAAGCTTCACAGATCCTGAGGAATAAATGAAACAATACATGCAAACCACGTAGCCAGGTCCGTGGTCTGTGGAGCCCTCCATAAAAACTCCCTGTCTTTATCACCTTACCACCTCCTAACCCATAGGAAACAATGGCACGTGTCGCACAGAATTTAATAAAGGGAGACACAGACAAGGCAGGGGTGCTTTGTTTGTCAAGGGTGGACAGGACTAGGAAGATGTCTTGCGTCGTAGCTGTAGCTCTGCCAACGATGAGCTTTGGAGGTGCCCCAGCCCCCGCCCCCCAAAAGAGAGTCCGTGATTCTAAATACTGAAATGAATCAGGTATCTTAAAAGAAACTTTTGGAATACGTTTTGCTATCAGAGGAACTGATTAGAGAATTTTTGGCCAGACAGTCTTGCCTTCAAATTCCAACTCTTGTAATCAGTAGCTGAGGGAAGGTAAATAAATAAGTCCATTCACATCATATTGAGTGCCTCATCACTCAATAGATTTTAAAACAATACTCATGTACTAAAAAAAAATATCAGTTTTCCTACCTTCACATAATCGGAGGGTACAAGAAGTTAGTGAAGGACTCTGTAATCTTAACCTCCTGTTCATGTCTTCATATCCGCCTTTGGTTTAAGGCTATGAAATTAAAGAGGGGAAAAAAGATGGCTCTCAGTCCAGACATATAATAGGTGGGAGAAAAAACTCTCATGCTATTTTTAATAATAAATGTTTAAACGATATATGAATCGATTTTATTTTTCATGACGCTTTAAAAATACATTTCCAAGGGCATCAATTTGATCCGGTAAATGATCTCTCAGAATCTGCACGTCTGAGCCAGGCTGAAAGCACTTTGAAGGCGCGCCAGCCATGGAGGAATGCAGTTCTGACACCAACACCCACCGGGCTGCTGAAAGACAAGTCTGGAATATGAAATCCATCCGTGGGGAGGAAACATGAGCACTAATGACAGCGCTGACTAGTTGAAAAGGCAAATCCAGTTCAGCCACGTCCTCTGAGAGCCCCAGCTGTTCAAATGAGCCTTAGAGAATTAAAGGCTGTCATAGGGCATGTCTTTCACTGAAAGGAGGAGAAATGCCATCATCCCAGAGCGCACGAATATGCTCCCCGGAAGAAAGGGCTGGCGCAAAAGCTCTAGCTTCCCTGAAACTTTGGTTTGGAAAGTGTGACAACTTGTCCTTGGTTCCCAGGGCCCTTTGTTGTGTGCAAAGCTCTCATTTAAGAGCTACAGGCTTTATGAAGAGAACTGGCATAAGTCAAATATTCTCATGCAGTAATAAGGCAATAATAAAATAATTACCTTTTCTCCCTCATTCATTCAACAAACAGCTGTCAGCTCTTTTGATGTGGATTTTGAGTGAGATGATGAGAATAATCACATAAGAGGACATGACATCTACTGGCAAAGGCCCTATGGGTCTAGCTGGGGAGGCCAGCAGGTAAGTGACAAGCTGTAGAGCAGGTACTATAGAGAATGGCCCAGAGTTCTAATTAGCACAAATAATAAGGGAACAGGCATTTGACGAAAAAGTGGGTGTTGCTTCATTCATGTCTAGACCCTCAAAGGTCTAGAGAATGATTAAAAGTTAGGTTTAAAATGAAATACAAGAGGGCTTCCCTGGTGGTGCAGTGGTTGAGAGTCCACCTGCTGATGCAGGGGACACAGGTTTGTGACCCAGTCCAGGAAGGTCCCACATGCCGCGGAGTGGCTGGGCCCATGAGCCATGGCTGCTGAGCCTGCGCATCCGGAGCCTGTGCTCCGCAACGGGAGAGGCTACAACAGTGAGAGGCTCGTGTACCGCAAAAAAAAAAAAAGAAAGAAAGAAAGAAATACAGGAAAGGAAACAACATTTGAAAGAAGACACCAAGCCTAGAGCAAGTGTGCCAATTCAGGAGCTTGTACGCAGCTCAATATGGCTTAGAATAAGGTTAGAAAGTGGTTATCCAAATATGACAGGCAACCGAGCAAAGATGTGAGAATGATCTTTCACATCAAAGTTTCTGCATAAGGATAAGGAAAACAAAGGTGACAAAACAAGATATGTGTAAAAGTGAATCAGAATTATATTTAGGTTATACCATGTCCAGGCAAGCATTAGGTTGGATTTGATGTCAGAAGATTTCCATTCTGTTCCAACTCTCTCCTTTCTGGCTGTGTATACCAGAGAGAGTTGAATAAATATGTTGAGTTTTGCATGTCTAATTTGTAATATGAGCACAGAATATTTACTGAGTTTTTATGAATAATTAATAAAATAAGAAATGTGAAAGTATTTTTTAAACTACACAGAGCGATACAAATATTAGTTATTATTACATCTGCAAGCTTGCAGTGGGAAATAAATATCCATAGATTACGGTAGGGCCAGATAGTAAATATTTTAGGCTTTGAGGGCCAGTCTCTCATTCAACTACTCAACTCTGCCCTTGTGGTAAGAAAGCACCTGTGGACACTACATAAACAAATGAGCATGGCTGTGTTCCAATAGAACTTTACGTATGGAGATGGAAATTTAAACAACATATAATTTTCACATGACATGAAGTCAAAAAAAAAAAATCTTCTTTTGATTTTTTTCAACTATTTAAAAATTCAGGCTGTACAAAAGCAGGCAGTTGGCCAGATTTGACTCACAAGTCATAGTTTGCTAACTCTTTAATTAGGTAAATTATTCACTGAATTTGAAGTCCAGGCCCTGTTAGTGTGAGCAGTGGAGATATGTATAAAATATTTGCTCTTTTTCTTTTACCCAATACCATTAAAGCATGCACACAAACATAGAAAATAAGGTTGAAATTCTGAGAGCTCTCTAGAGGTGTGGAATTCAAGAGACCAATATTCTTCTCTAATGAGTTGAATGGAAAGGATTTAAAACAGAGGGTCCCCTTGGGCCACAGCTTTGACTGGCATGAGTTGGATGACCTCAGTTTCCTGCTTACCTCAAAGGGTTGCTATGAAAAAAAAAATAGAAGTGGTTGTGAGTATGAAAATACTTGTTAACTATAAAGCATATATAAATATGAATTATGACAGAGATGAACTCTCCTTTTTGTTGTAATCTTGCTTGTTTGGTTTGAGAGACCCAAAAGAACGTAGAAACTTTGGCAGAAGCCACAGGATATGAGCAGATGATACATTTAATTGTACAATCAATTACTATTATAATTGTTTTGTTTGCTCGGCATAGATAGTGTTAATACATAGGAAGATTCAAGAGGTCAATTCTAAGCTTCCAAACCTGTGTGCCTTGCATGGATAATGGGTATGTAGTAAGATATTGATTGATTCCCTAAGTCCTTAGTGAGAGATGGCAGTGCTTTGGATGGCTGGAATACCCAAGTTGGGGACCATGTCAGAAGCTCCTGAAATTATGGTCTGATTAGAATGGACATCGCTGGGATGGTGGATCAAATTCCATAACCCCAATTCCATAACCCCAAATCTCCATGTTGGAAAGGGGATAGATAATACAAACCTAATAGCTAAGCAGAAAGCAGAAAGCAATTGAAAGGCTACTTAAGGATTAAATATAGGAAGCCTATAGCTTAGCAAGAGGATGCTAAGCAAAACCAAAAAAAAATAAAAAAAGAAAAAGAAAATAATGAAAATTTACATAAGTCAATTGGTCAAAAGTTTTGTGTTCTTCCAGAAGTGAAGAACTCTTAAACAGAAAGCCATAAAAATCCTAAGGGTTCATATGATTTATTCAGTTCTCATTTAAAAACTAAAAGGCTGGATGTGAATTTTTTAGTAGAATAACTGTCATTTTGTCGTAAGGTCAAATCTCAGTGTTGAAAGATAAAGAAGAACCAGGAGCAATGTTATATTTAAATCAGAAGAATTGAATGTCATGCCCTTCAGACTTTCAATGGGCTTGGTCATGATCCCTGGCATTGACCCTAGGTACCTCTCCTTAAGAGGGGAAAAGCAACCTTCTAAAAATTACAATCTAGTCAGAAAAAAAAGAAGGAAGGAAGGAAGGAAGGAAGGAAGAAAGAAAGAAAGAAAGAAAGAAAGAAAGAAAGAAAGAAAGAAAGAAAGAAAGAAAGAAAGAAAGAAAAAGAAAGAAAGAAAGAAAGAAAAAAGCTAGCAAACCATCAAATAGCCTGTTGCGGGTAACCTAAAACAGCATGAGATGTTATGGTATTAGAACACAAGATTCTGAAAAGAACAAATCTTTCTAGACCAATTTAATTTATTTCAACAAAAATGTACAAAAATGTATGAACAAGATGGAAACAATAACAGCCATCTATCTTACCTCTAAGAAATCTTTGATCAATTCTCTCTCATAAGACATTCCTCTCAATAAGTGACAAAAGTGGAGACTTGAGAATAATATTTTGGTTGAAAAATAACTGACTTTAAAGTGATTATCAATAACTCAATCTCAGCTAGGGCCATATAGATTATTTAACAATAATTAGTCCTAGAATATGTTATATTTTACAACTTATGATAACCCTCTTTAAAAATTGGGAATATCCTTATCAAATATACAGATAAAACTGACTAGGCAGAAATATTAATATAGAAGAAATAAATGTATGTCAAGATGATATTATAAGCTGATCAAGTTAACTGTTGGGGAAAAAAAGTGACAAAATTTGATGAATATGAAGGAAAATAGCAAACACACATATTCAGAAAGGGGAAGAAGGAATTTCCTGGCGGTCCAGTGGTTGGGACTCCATGCTTCCAGTACAAGGGTCTGGGGTTTGATCTCTGGTCCAGGCTAAGGGAACTAAGATCTCACATGCCCTGTGGATCGGCCAAAATAACAAACAAGAAAACAAACTGAAAGGGGAAGTATTTGTAGAGGGTAAGATAACTTAGGTGAAAGAAGACCAAAATTTTAATAGAAAAAAGGTGAAAATGAAGGACCCTCTCTCTTCATTGTGGATTATTCCTATATGCCAAAGATGTCTGCTCCTCAGATTTTCTGGGACTGTAACATAAGTATACCTCTGTTTGCATCCTTACCTGTCAGTCTCTGAGATTCCTGAGGGCAGTGACCAAACCCTAGTACCCTTCCATATACATTCCTGAAAACATAGAAGGCTTTGGGTCCTCTCCATTAATATTGTTGAATATTGTTCAACATTAATATTGTTGAACTCAGTGGTTTGTCAGATTAAGATACCATGATAACTTGGGTGAGAAATATGGGTCAAAGAGAACTGTGATGAGTGTTCAAAAAATAATATAAAATATTTGAAAATAAATCCCATAAAATATGTGAATTTGATGAAGACATAATTGAAGTCAGGAATAAATTTCTGAAAACCTTGAAAAACTCAGCTATTATCTCTAGTTTCTTGTCACCAAACAGTTACTGAATTTCCATACACTTAGTTTCATAAATGTCCTTTAAATACTCTTTTTTAACATCTTTACTGGAGTATAATTGCTTTACAATGGTGTGTTAGTTTCTGCTTTATAAAAAAGTGAATCAGTTTATACATATACATATGTCCCCATATCTCTTCCCTCTTGCGTCTCCCTCCTTCCCACCCTCCCTATCTCACCCATCTAAGTGGTCACAAAGCACTGAGCTGATCTCCCTGTGCTCTGTGGCTTCTTCCCACTAGCTATCTATTTTACGTTTCGTAGTGTATATATGTCCATGCCACTCTCTCACTTTGTCACAGCTTACCCTTCCCCCTCCCCATATCCTCAAGTCCATTCTCTAGTAGGTCTGTGTCTTTATTCCCGTCTAACCCCTAGGTTCTTCATGACTTTTTTTTTCTTAGACTCCATATATATGTGTTAGCATACAGTATTTGTCTTTCTCTTTCTGACTTACTTCACTCTGTATGAGAGACTCTAAGTCCATCCACCTCACTACAAATAACTCAATTTCGTTTCTTTTTATGGCTGAGTAATATTCCATTGTATATATGTGCCACATCTTCTTTATCCATTCATCCGATGATGAACACTTAGTTTGCTTCCATCTCCTGGCTATTGTAAACAGAGCTACAATGAACATTTTGGTACATGACTCTTTGAATTATACAAATCAAAACTACAATGAGATATCTCACACCAGTCAGAATGGCCATAATCAAAAATCTAGATACAATAAATGCTGGAGAGGGCGTAGAGAAAAGGGAACACTCTTGCACTGCTGGTGGGAATGTAAATTGATACAGCCACTATGGAGAACAGTATGGAGGTTCCTTAAAAAACTACAAATAGAACTACCATACGACCCAGCAATCTCACTACTGGGCATATACCCTGAGAAAACCATAATTCAAAAAGAGTCATGTACCAAAATGTCCTTTAAATATTAACCTCATGTTAAGGAAAGTATTTTTGAAAGTTTCATTGATAACTTCTAACTGATAGAGACAGGACTTCCAGCCCATTTATTAAAATACATCCCAAGAGCAGCATGGGAGACTATCACAGAAACAGCACTTTCCATTTAGTTTCAGTTATTGGGCTGTTCATCCACATTGCTTTTATTATTATGAAAATAAAAATAAGAAATAACATTCAAAGCTCACATACCACCCACTACATGCCAGGTCTTCAGTGGTCTCGGAGATATGGGATGGCTAATGCTGGTCCTTGGATTGAGGGCATTCAGAATAGGCTGAGTTAAGGTCATGAGTAATTAGTGCAGCACCATTTAAACTGTGGTCTGCAAAAGAGTTATAACAGCTGTACATACATGTTCTATGGACAATTAAAGTACTATAAAAATAAACTTCACACTGGTCAGAATCGCCATCATTAAAAGTCTACAAACCAAAAATGCTGGAGAGTGTGTGAAGAAAATGGAACCCTTCTACACAGTTGATGGGAATGTAAATTTGTGCAGCCACTATGGAGAACAGTATGAATGTTACTTTAAAAACTAAAAATAGAATTACCATATGATCCAGCAATCCCAGTCCTGGTCATATATCCAGAGAAAACTATAATATGAGAAGCTACATGAACCCCAATGTTTATTGCAGCACCACTTATAATAGCCAAGACATGGAAGCAACCTAAAGGTCCATTGATAGATGAATCGATAAAGAAGATGTGGTACATGTATACACTGGAATATTACTCATCCATAAAAAAGAATAAAATAATGCCATTTGCAGCAACATAGATGGACCTAGAGATTATTCTGAAGTACGTCAGAAAAAGAAAGACAAATACCATATTATATCACTTATATGTGGAATCTGAAAAAATGATACAAATAAACTTATTTACAAAGGAGGAACAGACTCACAGACGTAGAAAAAAACATGGTTGCCAAAGAGGAATGGAGGAGATAAATTAGGAGTTTGGGATGAACAGATACACACTACTATATATAAACTAGATAAACAAGGACCGACTGTATAGCACAGGAAACTATATTCAATATCATGTAATAATCTATAATGGACAAGAATCTGAAAGAAAAAATATATATGTATACATATGTGTATATATGTATATGTATGTATAACTGAATCACTTTGCTTTATACTTGAAACATTGTAAATCAACTATACAGCAATGAAAATGTTTATTATATAATTAATTAATTTAAAAAATGGTTACATGAGCAAATAATATTTGAGAAGTAAAGTATATTCTCCAAATCTGGCATTTCAACTTGTGTGGACAAGTTGTAAGAATCTCTGCAGTAAAGAAACACGATGAAATTTGTTTACCCCACATACAACAGTTTTTGAGTATGGAACGTTTTCTCCCAAACCCAATTAATTAATTTCTACTTCTGAAAGTGGACAGTATACTGGCCGAGGACTCAAAAGTCTGGCTGGATCTTAGCCTCAGATCTCTTGCTAGCACTTGTTTGACCTTGGATAAGACACTTCAGCTCTCAGCAGTGAAGTTTCCTCTAATGTAAAATGAGAGCACTATTTCAGATGTATCTCAGTGCTTGTCCAGATCGCAAGCCTGATGACACTAACAAAGGTCTCAGAGAAGAAGACACAGCTTCTTCCATATTGAGTGAGTCTAAGTCAACCCTAAGTCAACCCAAAGAACACATAATAAGCATACTCGTGGATGGTTAAGAGTGAAGACTGACAAAACTAGTTACCTGTTTGAAAAAAAAAAGAAAGAAAACCAGGCACAAAATATCAAAAATTTTCAAATTGTTCCCTGAATGTGACCAATAATTTAAACCTAAGTGTGTCTGAAGGATGAACAGGGAAACAGGAGAGCGGCTGATGTGGAAGAATGCAAGACTCAGACACATCAAGCTCAGGATGACAACATTTAGACAGAAGACACCCAGAAATGCTTTGTGCACGAAGGTTTAGTTAACCACCATGACATCATCCACAAAGTGAAATTCACCTCCTCCCATCCCCATTTACCACATCAGTATTGATGAGCTCCCCGGAATCTACTATCTGAGGATAGTCTATATTTCTCCAACCCTACCTTTACTTAGTTGCTATAACCTGTCTTAATAGCTAATTCCATAGGTTAGAGTTCCAGGGCAGAACAAACTATTTTTGTTTGTTTTACTAAACACATAGCCTGAAGAATTAAGGAAACGTCATTTTTCCCAAGATTTTGGGATAAATACTGCATGTTTTCCCTGATTCCCCATCAACAGCAGCAGCAGCATCTTTCCTACCATCTGAAGTATTTCAGATTTTTACAGAATGAATTCTAGACATTCATATTCCCATTTCCCACATACAGAAACTGAAGATAAGCTAGATGAAGGCAAAAGTGTAAGGTCAAGTGTTAAGTAGGGTCAGAATTTGAACCCAGGTGAGTCTGAATGGGGTACTCAGGGAAATAAGAGGGGATACTGGGCTCAGGTACATCATTAAGCCTTCTTCAAGCTTTGCCTTCCTTCTCTGTCACACCTTGAGGCAAGGAGTGGTCTTAGTTACAAGATGTCTGTAGGAGCCATGGAATATATTCTCTCTCTTGTCTTGATTTTTTTGTCTCCTTCCATCCTCCCAAATGTATGCTAAAGACACCTAATTGTCTTAGCTTGCTCTCATATTCTTTTGTCAGGAAGAAGTTTCCCGCTGGGTCTATTTAAATAAATAATATGTCCTTATACAGTGGGAACTTCCCTCTGGAAATGAGAAAAGAAAGAAGGCTGAGGAGATAATGGACCATCAAAGTAACCCCCAAAACAGGAGAAATTAGGAGAATCAGAATTAATTCAGGTGAAAACTGAGAAGAGCTTAGCGAATGTAGTGCTGAAGTTTTTCAGTTTCGGGCATTTGAATATGAAAGTGTCAATCTGATGGAAACTAGGCTGTTAGTTTCAAGAAACGCTTCTGAATAGCTCTGTGGTCACTGGAACAGGCTACCAGATATGATCCCTGTCCCTGAAGCTCGGTTTTAAACAGGTTATTGATATTTACTGGAAAGATGAGGGTGCATTTCTCTGCAGAGAATATAACCCAGGTGCTATGCTAAGGTCAGAGAGTGAGCAAGGGGCAAAGGGAATGACAGTGTTGTGATTTGATTGTCAGAGTTTACACATTTCAATAATCTCAAAGGTTAAAAAGACTTCTGAAAGCAGAATATGATATTAAATTTCATCAAAGAGCAGACAATGAACTCTGCTCCATAAAGCTCTGAAATCCCTCTGACTAGGCAGAATTCTCCTAATGAGCTCTGTGGGTCCATGCCAGTCTTTTGCCATTCCAGGCTTCAGTTTCTTCCCTTTAAAATGAAAGGATTAGATGAGATGTGTTCTGAGGATCCTCACCACTCAATTTACGATTTTATGATTCTATTCTGAAAAAAGTAACAATCTATTTGAAAAGCAGCAGGACCCTGTGGGGGTTCTCCCAGGTATAAGTCCTTTCTTTGTCCCCCATTTCTTGTTTGTAGCAAATAGGGTTCATTCATCCTCTTTCACCTTCACTGAGTTCCAAAGGGCAGATTCAAGCAGTTGCTAATCAGGGAAGGGAGGGGATGCAGAGACAAGGGAGGAGCAGGCAAGAAATAATTGTGCAGCCTTGGGACAGAGTCCTGGTTCCTCCTCAAGGAATATACATAACAACATATCTCTGAGTTCTACTGAAGGAATGAAGGCCACCTCCCAGGGGGAGGATGGTAACTTCAGGCTGAGCCCAAGATTCTTAGAGCACCACCTTATTACCTCACCACTGACAAATCAGAAGAAAATCACATACCCTGCAGCCCACACCCGAAATTTTGCATATGAAAACTTCTCCCCTGAAAAAACCACTGGGGAGTTCAGGGTTTTTGAGCACAAGCCACCTGTTCTCCTTGCTTGGCCCTGCAATAAACCTTTCTCTGCTCCTAACTGATGTTTTGGGTTTTTTGGCCTCACTGTGCATTGGGCACATGAACTTGTGTTTGGTAACACATTGAAAGTTCAGAAATATTTAACAGCTGCTAATGAGTTTATGGTCTATACACTACCTATTGTGCATTATCTGTAATCCTCAGTGTACCTCTATAAAGTAAGTCCTGGCATTTCACAGTAGTTCCAAAAGATCACATAACAGTTCCAATAATTCTTATTCTAATCATTGAAGGAATAAGGAGAAATCAGGTGTAAGAAAACTTTTTCTTCAGCATAACCAACATCATTGTATTCACCTCCTTGTGCCATCTTTTTTCAAATTAATTTTTTATTGGAGTATAGTTGATTTACAATGTTGTGTTAGTTTTGGGTATACAACAAAGCAATTCAGTTATACATATATAGTTTTTCAGATTCTTTTCCCATATAGGTTATTACAAAATATTGAGTATAGTTCCCTGTGCTATACAGTAGTTCCTTGTTGTTTATCTATTTTATATAGAGTAGTGTGTATATGTTACTCCCAAATTCCTAATTTATCCCCCCACCCCCTTTCCCCTTTGGTAACCACAAGTTTGTTTTCTATGTCTGTGAGTCTGTTTCTGTTTTGTAAATAAGTTCATTTGTACCATTTTTTAGATTCCACATAGACGTGATGTCATATGATATTAGAAAGGAGTGTCCTAAGAGTAGTAAAGGACAAAATCCAGAGATGTAAGTCTGGGAGTGGCTGGTTAATATATATTTGGTGGTTGATTCTGAAATTACTACACCCAGGAGTGATCCTAATTACCAGTGTGTTTACTAGGGTTAGGATGGAAACACACATTGATAAGTCCCGCCTTCAATTTTTTAAAATTAAAACCAAACCAAGTAAAAAGAATATTTGATATGTGTTGAAAACTTAAAATGTTGGGTATTACACTAGAAACTTTATGTTTATTTTCTCCTTTAATACAACAGCCCTATGAAATAGGCATTTCTTTTTCTTTCTTTCCTAGTTTTCAGATAAGGAAGCAGAGGCTGGGAGAGTTTAAACACCAAGGTCTTAGAGCAGGGACTCAAGAACACATCTTGAAACCAAATCCCATGATCTCAACAACTGTGTTCTACTTCTATGCAGCAGCCAGTAGAAAAATATATGTGGTGAGAAAGCCTGAGTTAAGGTATGGTAATATCAGCTGAAAACTGGGTGAGCAGATGCAGACTTGAGTACCCTCAGTGTATGTGATGCATCCATGTGAGGCTGTTAATTCACCAAGAGATTAAGTGCTTTGCTCTGGAACAATCATCCAGCTAAATCACTGAACTGGGTGATTTGACCTGTAAACTGGGCTGTTTTCCAAACCTAGCAGTCACTGACCTCAAAGCTCAGCAATGGCCACCTTTCAACAGTGATGTAAAGGACCTGTGGTCACAAGAACAAACTAGCTGGTACATTATTGAATTTTTGAACATTGGGGTCCTAACTACCATCTACATTATTTTTTCTTCTTCCTTCCTTCCTTTCTTTCTTTCTTTCTTTCTTTCTTTCTTTCTTTCTTTCTTTCTTTCTTTCTTTCTTTCTTTCTTTCTTCCTTCCTTCCTTCCTTCCTTCCTTCCTTCCTTCCTTCCTTCCTTCCTTCCTTTCTTTCTTTCTTTCTTTCTTTCTTTCTTTCTTTCTTTCTTTCTTTCTTTCTTTCTTTCTTTCTTTCTTTCTTTCTTTCTTTCTTTCTTTCTTTCTTTCTTTCTTTCTTTCTTTCTTTCTTTCTTTCTTTCTTTCTTTCTTTCTTTCTTTCTTTCTTTCTTTCTTTCTTTCTTTCTTTCTTTCTTTCTTTCTTTCTTTCTTTCTTTCTTTCTTTCTTTCTTTCTTTCTTTCTTTCTTTCTTTCTTTCTTTCTTTCTTTCTTTCTTTCTTTCTTTCTTTCTTTCTTTCTTTCTTTCTTTCTTTCTTTCCTTTCTTTCTTTTCTTTCTTTCTTTCCTGGAGGGAAATGGGTACTCTTATTCAAATTGTAAAAACAATGCTGGGTGCACACTTCTCTCCCCACCCCATCCCCAACAAGGCCCCAAGGAAAGTCACAATTTGGGGATTATTGGGTTTAAAAATAAGCCACAGAAGAAACCTTGGGGTACACTTAGCCTAATACATTTATTTTGCAGATGAGAAAACTGCCCACTTTCATGAAACTTGCTTATTCATCCCCAACTGGTTACTTAAAAATTATGTGGGTTCAGAAAAATACTCAACTTGTCTAGATCCTCAGGTGTTTCATCTGTAAAAGAGAGATAATAATAATAAAGCCTACTGCCTGGGATTGAACAAAGAATTAAGCAAAAGCATGAGTAGAAATCCTCAGGGATAGCACCTGGCCCAGGGTTTGATAAATGTTGGCAAATTTCAGTTCACATCAAATATCCCATTCTAAGGTCTGTTGAGATCTCACTTCTGTGAAGCTTCCCATGAGTACTTAAGCCCACATGGGATAGCCTTCTTTGGCTACTTATTACTCCAGAAAACTTTTCACTGAATTATAAATCTAAGTATAAGTAGTTTACTTATGTACAACTGGTTACCAATTCCAGGTTTGCTTCAGAATATATACTGAAATTTCTCCAGCATTTTCCACATTCCCCACAGTGCCAGCTTCAGTTTCGAGGTCATAGTTAGTATCCACAGCTAACTTTTAATTGAATAATTAAGTTTTAAAATAATTTAATCAATTTAAAATATGTGCCAATTTTAAGAGGCAAAAATGACTGATAAGTCTTATAATTAAAATAACAATTTTCTTCCCAATCTACATCCTGCCCTGATTTTAACTCCCCCAAAGAAAAGACTTGAATCTATTTCAGTTTTTTTCTTCTGGTACCAACCTCTATTTTTCTAAATAACATGTTTATGCTGCTAACTTTTGACTTTTCAATTTTGAAGATCACTATGATTTTTCTACTGTGGACAATAAGGATTTAGCTTTCTTATATACCCTCTACCATCCACCCAGAACAATTAATGCATAATTGTTGGTTACACCAATATCCAGTGTTTATATCATTGTGACTACATATATATTAGCCAACCCAGACCAATTAATGTGTAATAATTGCATTTATCCTTTTGCAAATATTTATTTTTTTATATTTTCACCTGCTTCATTGGGTATATGCCTATCACAAGTTTATCATTAAACTGCCTGACCTGGGAATCTCCTTTCAATATGCTGAAATACCCTATGTTGTATTTTGCATTTTATTCCCTTTGTCTGAATACCATGACTTTCTGTTATTTGACTCTTTCCCTCATTTTGGGAGAGTGTATCTTGAGAAATAAAGACGAGGAAAATAAAAAATTTTAAACTTTAGTTATATGTAAAGTCCTAGCTCTTTTCTCATACCTGATTACTAACCAGGTGAAATACATAATTTTTAGCTTGAAAATATTTTCTCTTAGAATTTTGAAGGCAGTGCTCCACTGCAATTGTAACTTCTGATAGAGGGACTGGGAAATCTTATACCATATAAATTCCTTATTCAATATAGGATGACTGCTATTGTACGCTTTCTAAAACCCTGAGGGTTTTCCCTTTGTTGCTGTTCTGAAATTCCACGATGATACAATTTGGTATAAGTACTTTTCTTTTCATTGTGTTTTGCACACAGCAAACCCCTCTAGGCTGTAGTTTGAAAAGCTCAAGTCTTCTTTGATAAATTTCTCCTTTCTGATTTATCTGTCTGTCTTTGTGGAACAAAATGATTTGGGGCATCTGGGTCTGATTCTCTCTCTCTGTTTTTGATCTATTCTTCCATCATTTTACTCTTCTTCCTGAGAATTTTTTTTAAACACGTTGTCAATTGTGTTGTTGAACTGGATAGATTCTGCTATCATAATTTTGCTTTCCAAGAGTCCTTTTGTATTATCTTAATGTTTCCTTTATTGTAGTATCCTATTCTTTATTTCCTTCATCTTCTATCTTCTTTCATCAAAATTAACTACATTACAAATATGAGTTTGAGCAAATGTACATTACAAGTTTGAACAAATTCACATTGTAATATAACTTTGAGGGAGAAAAAAAAAAACTTATGAGTGAAACTTACTTTTAGACAAACTGCCCTGTGTAAACTAGATTTGCTCAGACTTACATTTGGGGTTCAGGTGGGAAGAATGCTCCTCCCCAGAGATATCAGCCTTAAATCAGTAGGACTGTGGGGACAGGACAGTAGACTAACAACCTCCCTTCCCTTCCTGGGTTGGTTTCATTGCCCTGTCCTCCCAAAGACCTGTTAACCACCTTCATCACATCTTATCAGCTGATGTTTTGTTGTCACATATTATTGAAATAAATGCAGCATTTGAGAATACTTGTCAGTATTTTCTCTACCAGGATTCTTTTATGGACTGAATTTTGTCGCCTGTCAAATTCATATGTTGAAGCCCTATCCTTCAATGTAACGTATTTGGAGATAGGGCCCTCAGAGAGGTAAGTCAGGTTAAATGAGGTCATGGGGGTAAGTCCCTAATCCAATAGGGCTGGTGTCCTTATAAGAAGAAGAGTTGCCAAAGCACTCTCTCTTTCTCTCGTGCTCTCTTTCTCTCCTTCCCTCTCACTCTCTCTCTTTTTGTAGGAGCACACAGAGGAAGTGAGTGAGGAGGGGGCTGGGAAGAAGAAGAGGAGGGAGGTGGTGGTAGCCGTCTGCAAACCAGGAAGAAAGTTCACACCAGCACCAAACCTGACAGCCCCTTGATCTTGAACTTTTAGCCTCCAGAACTGTGGGAAAATAAATGTTTCTTGTTTAAGCCACCCACTCTGTGGTATTTTGTTATGGCAACCTTAGTGGACTAATACAGTTATCTAATAACCAAATCAAACTTTTACAAACTACTTTAATGGCTGTTCTATACCAGTGAACTGAATCCAACCACGAATTTCTATGAATTATCAACTTGGAAAATAAAAGCAACCATTCTCTATTCCTAGTGTAACACTTTGTCCCTATGACTTCTTAGTGGTCTTTGAGAACTGAAATTCTAGAGGTATTTCAGATCTCAGAGTCTCATTTCAGTCATTTAAAATGTCCAGAATTAGTTATTAATCAAAACTTTACTAGATTTAAACTTAAAACTCCTCTCCTTCCCAAGCAGTGGCTGCTACTTCTGGCTAGAAGGCTGTTTACAAGTGAGGGGGTAAGGAAGGTAATTTTCTTCTTGGTCCAATACCCCACCCTTGAAGAACTCACAAGCTGATGTTTCCAAATCCAATAAAGGGAGGCAGGAGAGTGAGAGACTGAAATGTGTTGCTGGACCCACCAGACATATTCACCTGAAGAAAGTTAGGAATGGTTGGAATCGTTCAAGCTTGCTTGTGGAGCTATGTCTCCAGTGCCAGTGGAGATTGGCAGATTTCTACACAGATTTCTATAGAAACAAAAACAATGATAACACAGTGATGAAAACATGAAGAAATAGATCTTCAGTTACTTCAATGTGATCAACTGGAATTCATATTTGATTAAATATTTTGCCAGCTATACTGAGATATAATTAATAAATAAAAATTATGTATATTCAGAGGGTATAACACGATGATTTAATATACTTATACACTACGAAATGATTACCATGATCAAATTAATTAACCCATCCATCAAAAAGTATGAACTATGAGGTATAACATTTTTGTTTCATAAGTATAAAATTTTATTCATCCATGACATATTATTCATACGTGCATAGTATCTTTAAAATAGAACTGGTTTGCCTTTTTTTGGTACTGTATTGTTTACCTTTTTTTGTGTGTCTTTATTGGCATGATTACAGAGACAATGTTCTTTAAAAGAACATTTTTACTAACCATATTTCCTTTCTTTGCCATTGAGATTGTTAGTTTTGTTGAATTATTAATACTGAAAATAGTTTTGTCTAGTAAAAGAGAGGATTCATTTTAAAAATGACTTGCTGTGGTTATAAAATATGCCAGTTATGCCACTGGGGGAAAGTATAGCATTTTCCTTGATTTAGCATTGAGACCCAGAAGTATCTACAGCGGAGGAGCTCATGAAGGCATCCTACTCTCCGTCCACTTTGAGGACCATCCTTGCCTTTCCCTTGCTGTCCTCTTCACAGCAGCTTGTTCCAGCCACTACATTTTCACAGTGGCTCCCCTCACACCTCTATACCATTGGTTATACAATTTCTTCTAACTGGAATTTCTGTTCCCAGTGTATATCCCTCATGAATCCTTAAAGGACATTAAAGACTAGAGGTAGTTTAATCTTCTTCATGAAAAGACCTTTCTTGACCCTGTTCCAGGAGTATTATTCAGTGTCTAACCTGAGCCTCACTGCACACCATAAATTCTTCTCTATTGTCGCCTATATAATTTGCTCCTTTTTTTGCAAAATATTTCAAATATATCCTAAGGCTACATTAATTACATCATTTTGGGGGAAATTTTTCAAATATGGTTAAAAGTACAAAAAAATAACAAATTCTCATGCACCAGCCAACCAGATTTAACAAACAGTAACACTGCCATTTTGGGTTCAGATCTTTTAACTTTTATTAAGGACATACAATATAATATATACCATGAAGGTAGTTTTTCTTCTCATTTCCATTCCTGTCCATCCATTGGTAAAGGTAAACCAGTATCCTGAAGTTCATACATTTTCTTCTGAATGATCTTCTATACATTTACTATATATGTGTGGCCATCAAAATATATCATTTACGTGCACATATTAATTTATATATATATGCATATTAGATAAATGCATAAGTATTTACATATGTTGTTAAATTTCTTTTTAATTTTTTTTCCTTTTTTAAAAAAATAATTGGTATCATAGTGCTCATATCCTTCTACTACTTGTTTATTGCCCCTCACCATTAAATTTTCAGGTTTTATTCATTTTGATCAGATTTATTACTGAAAGCTATTGTATAAAACATTCTATTGTTTATGCCATAACTTATCTATTCATCTAAGGACAGAAATCTTTAAAACAATCTATTCTTAGGTCTTCAAAGCAGGGGAGTTCCTGCTTCTCTACATTTTTGTCGACTCTTAGAATTTGTGATCTTTTAAAGACCTGTGATTGATGGGTGTGAAATGAAATCTTGGTATTTTGATTTTTTTCCTAATTAGTGATAAAGTTAATTTATCACATTGAGCATCTTCTATGTGCTCATCATTGTTCTCACCTCCTGGGATACCTCAGTGAACAAATTAGAGAAAAATGACTCTCCTATGGAGCTGGTATCTGGTGGGGTCAGGGGAGACAAATGATAAGCAATTATCAGTAATACGTAAGTCAATTAGTGAGTACGTAAGACCTCACGGTCACATTACACACCTACTATATTTACAAAGTGTGAAATACACTAATCAAAAAGTTAGGAGCAAAAAACTTAATCAGATACACCAATTTTTACGTTCCACCCAGAACAACTGAGGGATCATTTTCCCTTCCTAATCAATTGTTTCCATATCAGGCAAAACCACCCATATAGATGGGAAAAATATTATATCATAATACTGATTGGTCTCAGTACTTTGGATTATAACCTTAGATTAACTGAAAAACATTGTTACCTCTGGTGGATGTTACCTAGTACTATTATCTATTACTGCATAACAAACCGATCCAAAACAGTAGCTTAAAACAATCGCAATAACCTATTTTGGTCACCACTTATGGGGCTGACTGGGCTCAGCTGAGCAGTTTTTACTTGGGGTTCCTCATGCATTGGTGGCTAAGGACAGCACTGTCTTGGAGGTTCCTTCTCTTCTGTGTCTGGCTTCTGGGCTGGGGCGACTCAAGCAGCTGGAGTCTGAAAGAGCTGGGGCTCCCTGGGCATCTGTCTCTATGAGGTTTCTCCACTTTGACTCCCCATATGGTGATCTCAATGTAGTGGGACATCTTGCATGTTGGCTCAGGGCTCTTGGAGTGAGTGTCCCAACAGAAACTGGCATAAGATGCTCGTCCCTTTTTAAACTAGCTGTGAAAGTCACGCCATGTCATTTTTGCCACTTTCTATTAATTGAGACAGTCCAGAAGACTCAGACATGTCCAGGGGTAGGAAATATAGACTCTGTCTTTTGATGGCAAGAGTGTCCAATAATTTGCAAATATGTTTTAAAACCACGACAATAGTAGATCATGATCACATGCCAAAACAAACCATATTTCTCCTTAAGCTACTCATTTTGCAAATCCCTAAAAAATCAAACTCAGAAGACCTACCAGATGTATGCCCAATGGAGGCAAATAATTTTGTTGAAAATGCTTTTCTAAGACTCTTCTTAACAAAGAGAACCTGTTCACCCTAAAATCATCATTTATGAAGAACAATTTTTTTTCCCTGCTGAACTATTTTACTGTCAGAGTTTTATCTCAATAGGAAAGAAAAAAAGGAAAGAAATAGCTCAGTGTTATACAGACTGCTATGGTCTGCATGGATAGACTTCTATGGACAAGGACCCTTGAAAAATGTATTGGAGACAAAACAACTTCAGAAAAGACAAGAACTCCATCAAAAAAGTGATAAATGTTTTACTATAAAGATACCTTCTACCACCATATAGCATCTGATGCTTGAAAGTTTCTATTGCACAAATCTCCCATCACACATAATAGCAACTGGGGATATTGGATCAAAATGTATTGAACGTCTTTGATCTTCAAGACATTGTGGTACATGCTAGGATACAAAACACAAGGTAAAACACTTTGGTATAGGTTATCTGTCCTCAAAAGGTCATAATTAAATAATGACAACTGCAGCTACAACTTCTGGGATGTTTACTGTATTCCAAATACATTCTGAACATGCTGCTACGGCATCTCTTTATTCCTGGCTATATTGATGATGTGTGCATTTTCTACTCATTTCTCAGCTAAGAAAAAATGAGGGTGAGAGACGTTGTCGCTAACCATATTCATGCAGAATGCTTTTAGGTACTGTACTACACTAAGGACCACTTTCACTGCCAGTATATATAATATGGGTGATACACAATGATTGGCAAGAACCCTAAATATTGTCTCAGTTCAGACACAGGAGGCATGACATTTGTTTTGGGCATAGTTAGAAAGCACTTCCTGGAGGAGAGAAAGAGCTTAAGTTGGCCCTTGATAGATGACTAGGTGGGATTCAGATGAGCACTAAGAGGCTTTAGTAACAGAAAATGCTTTAAAGTTTTTATGGCAACATGGAGAAAAGCGCTAAGTGGTTTTCTATGTAATATATCATCTGGCTGAAAGATAAATTGGAAAAAAATATAATAAAAACAATTTATCTAGTATTGTCTATGAAAAATGCTTGAGAAAAAAAGTCATTATATATGTCATTCAAATAAGAGTTTGTAGGTTCTTTATGGAGTCTTTATGGATTTTTTAAAATGTATTTGTGTGTATTGAATGTGATAGTTTATGGGAAACAAAATCTGTGACATGCAGGAAGGGGAAATGTCCAAGCTACAACAAGCTGTAACTCTCAGAATGATGGTCCTGAACACAAAGAGAAAGATACTTGTTCTTCCCACACTTCAACAGAACCTGAAAGGATGTTGCCTGAGGGCTGCAGGCAGCCACTTTGGGATCTAAGAGAGGGTTTAACAGTGACTAAGACAAAAAAGTGGAGAATAGCAGGCTAAAGGAGACCAAAGAGATGAAGAGAAAGCAAATTCACATTAGTACCAGAAAATGTACATCTAAAGCCAATCTTATCACTGAAGTTTTTGTTACATGAGTCTTCTTGCTTAAGCCAAATTGGGCTTTTTTTCCTTATGTATTTGCAACTAAAATATTCCTAAGTTGTACACCATCTTAAGATATGGCATCAGATTATACATACAATCAGACATGAAACACAATCAAGTTAACCAACACATTTGTTTTTAATTTTATTTTTTATTGAAGTTTAGTTGATTTACAATGTTGTGCTAACTTCTGCTATACAGCAAAGTGACTCAGTTATACACATATAATATATACATTATTTTTTATATTCTTTTCCATTATGGTTTATCCCAGGAGATAACACATCCATTTTTTAATCAGTTATTTATCAAATATTTAATTTTATTTCTACCTTGTAAATATACCTAGCATCTAGCTGAAATATAGAGATGAAAAGTTTATTGACCTTGCTTCAAAGGGTTCATAGTTTAGTAGGAAGTTCTCTATGCAAATGGTTACAATACAAGGTGATAACTGTGATAATGTCCCCCTAAACTGTTCAACCAATGTTACTTAAATCTGGAGCATCTAGATCTGCTTTTGCAAAATGAGGAAGGCTTAAGATGGGAAAAATTGCCTAAAATGTGACTTAAAGCATGTCTACTACGTAATCCTTACTCTCCACTTTATAATATCTGTCTCAAGGAGCATTAATTTATGAGGGTATGTATAGCTGTATTTTTCTTCCTAAACCCTCTTCTGAGCAATAGTGTTTGAACTAACTTCAATGAAACTGCATGCTTGGAAACTTTCAATTGTAATAAAACACTAAAACTCCAGGTATCAGGTTAAAGGTATCAATTTAACCACAGGCAGTGGGATTGTTGCTGAAAAGTTTCATAAGGCAGGAATTGGACCAGCTTCACTGGAGGTCAGCAACATGTGCTGTGCAGTTTTGGAATAAAGTTCACATCTTTGACATGTAAATGGAACTTCCTTGGAAAACATAGATTTCTTTGTATCTCTCAAAGACAAGGGAGAGAGTAATGTGCCTGTTTTCTGTTCAGAGGATCTCTGAGCTAAAGTGATAACTTTGAGAGGACTCTATAACCCTGCTCACCCATCCTTTTGTCTTGACTCCTTGAGAACTCAAACCTTAGAAGTACAACTTGAGCAAGAAACTCACCTTAGGTGCTTAAGAAAACCTACAATCTCCCTGGTTTTTATTTATTTTTTATTCTCATTTTATTTTTCTGACATTGTATTATGAAAATTCTCAAAGATACAGCAAAATTGAATGAATCTTACAGTAAACACCTCTAGATTCTATTAACCATTTACTATGCTTGCTTTATCATATACCTGTCTTCCTATTTGCCCTTATCTTCAGCTATTAGATCATCATTTTTGATGCATTTAAAAGTAAATTAAATAAATGTACATAATAAATACTCTACCATGTATATAATTATATCTTATATAGTATTTTGTTTAGTAGTGCTTTTCCCCTTTGAAGTAACATTTACAGATGATAAGATGCATATACGCTTTCATTTTTGCTAAGTTTTAACAAAGGTATGCATTGTATAACCAAACTGCTATCAATATACTAAACTTTACCATCAGCTCAGAACATCGCTTCATAATCCCTCTCAGTCATTTCCCACCAACACACACACTCCCCCACACCCCCAAACAATCCCAACTCTGATTTTGTTGTTGTTGTTGTTCAACCATAGATTGAATGTATTTAAGGAATTCATAGAAATGGAATCATGGAATTTTTCACATGAGGTTTCTTTTACTCAGCATAATATTTTTGAGATTCACCCAAGTTTTACATAGCTCTTTCCTTTATATTGCTGAAAAATATTTTTTGTCTGAATATACCACAGTTTACTCCTGTATGTCAGGCTGTTTCCATATCTATTCCTGACAACAGTTTGTTTTCATATTTTGTCTATCATGAATAAACTTTTACAAGCATGTAAAAATCCTTTAATATGTGGATATATGTTTTGTGGATATATATTTTCAAGGATACATATCTCTTGTGGATATATATTTTCATTCCTCTTAGGTATATACATAGTTTAAGAGTTGCTGGGGAGGTATGTGTTTAATATCATTTTATATTCATACCAGCACTGTAGTAGAGTTACTATCCCATATACTTGTTAACATTTATTTTATTAGTCTTTAATTTTGGCCATTCTACTGGGGGATAGTTGTATCACACTGTAGTTTTCATAGGTTTTTTCGCTGTTATCTAATAATTTAAAAGATTTTTTCACATGCTTAATGGCCATTTTTATACCTTCTTTGATGAGATGTCAACATATTTTGCTCAATTTTTCTTTTTAGGTTGGTTGTCTTTTTATTATTAAAATGTAGGAGTTCTTTATATACCTGAATACCAGTCCTTTGTCAAATACAGGTATTCTTTTTTGTTTTTAATACATTCTCACCATTTGTGACTTATAAATTTATTTTCTTAACAATGAAATTAATAAGTAAAAGTTTCTATTTTGAAAAAAGTCCATTTTTTTCTATTATTCAGTTTTTTATTATTAATAATTGCTTTTACTGTGCTTAGTCTTGAAAACTATCTTAATACCCTTTGAGATATAGTCAGACATAGAGACAAGGAGTAAAAGTGGCTGGAGTAGATATCTGCTTTCTATGATATTGATAATTCACTTACTCATTTTTTTCTCTGTTTTTAGTTCCATTCATATAGGAAGTAATCTGTAGGAATACAGTAGTGAACAAAGCAAAAAGATCTCTGCCCTCCTGGAGGGGGCAAATAAGGCAGGGAAAGGGGTCAATGAGTGATGGAGAATGTTATTTTTTATAAAAGGGACATGAAATTCTTCTCTGATTAATTAATATTTAGATAAGGACTATAGTAATAACCAAAGTGATATAACACACTTGGGGACCTTATTATGAGCCAGATAGGCAGTCTGACTTCACATACATTATCAATTAATTCTTCACATTATTTCATAAACACTCACTCTCCTTAGAGGTGTGTAATACTATCATCTCCTCAGTATAAGAAAATGAAGAAAACAGGAGAAGAGGAGGAAGAAGAAGAAGAGGAGGAGGAAGAAGAAGAAAGAAGAAGAAGAAGAAGAAGAAGAAGAAGAAGAAGAAGAAGAAGAAGAAGAAGAAGAAGAAGAAGAAGAAGAAGAAGAAGAAGAAGAAGAAGAAGAAGAAGAAGAAGAAGAAGAAGAAGAAGAAGAAGAAGAAGAAGAAGAAGAAGAAGAAGAAGAAGAAGAAGAAGAAGAAGAAGTAGGAGAAGGAGAAGGAGAAGAAGAAGAAGAAGGAGAAGGAGAAGGAGAAGGAGAAGGAGGAGGAGGAGGAGGGGGAGAAAGAAGAAGAGGAAGAGAGGAGGAGGAGAAGGAAGAAGGTGGCAGAGGAAAAGAAGAAAGTGAGTTTTAGGTAAATAAGGTGAATCTTGGTCTACCTGAGCCTAAGGCCTGAACTCTTAACTACTACACTTCATGAATAGACTAATTTCTAAAAATAAAAATTATATACATATATTTGTGTGTGTGTGTGCTGGTTAAATTTATGGGTCAACTTGGCTGGGCCACAATGCCAGATATTTGGTCAAACGTTATTCTGGATGTTTCTTTGAGGGTGTTTTTTGGATGAATTTCGCATTTAAAATTGGTGGATTTGAGTAATCAGACTACCCTCCATAATATATTTGGTACTCACCCAATTAGCTGACGGCCTTACTAGAGCAAAGATTGACCTTACTCACACAAGAAGGAATTCTGCCAGCAGATGGTCTCTGAACTTGAACAGCAACATTGGCTCTATTTATTTTCCACAGTGATTCAATCCTCAATGAATTTTTAAAAAATTGAAATTAGACAAAACATCTTTTCTGACCACAGTGGAATAAAGCTACAAGTCAATAACAGAAAGACAATGTACTTTGGCAAAGGGATGAGCACAAAGATTAATGGAACAAAACAGAGAATCCAGGAGATCTCGTAAATATGCCCTGATTATTTTTGATGAAGGTACAAATATAATTAAATAAAAGATACTATTTCAAACAAATGGCTCTGGAGCCAGAAGACATCCATAGGAATCATATAAAAAATAACTCAAAATAAATCAGAGACTTCAATGTAAAAGATTAGCTATAAAACTTTTTTTTTTTTAAAGAGGAAATCTTCAGAATTCAGGACTAAGAAAAGAGTCCTCAGACAGCAACATCAAAAGCACGAACCACAGAAAGAAAAATTTGATAAATTAACTTCATAAAAAAAAATTTTTTTTAAATGTTGCTCTGTGGAAGACCCTGTTAAAAAAAACAAAAACCTGTTACTAAGTGGGAGAAAATGTTTTCAAACCACATATCTGATAAAGGGTTATAAGTCTAACTAACAATTTTTTTAAACTAACAAACAATCCAATTAGAAAATGGTAAATAAGCACATTATAAGATGTTGTACATCATTAGCCATTAGGGAATTGCAGATTACAACTACAATGTGTTATTATTAAACACCTATCAAAATCACTGAAATGAAAAATAGGCTGAACAATACCCTATTGTGTATGTGTATTTACATATCTTGGCTATTGTAAATAGTGCTACAGTAAACCCAGGGGTGCATAAATTTTTTGAGTTAGTGCTGTTGTTTTCTTGGAATGAATACTCAGAAGTTGCATTGCTGGACCAGACAGTAATTCTATTTTTAATTTTCTGAGGAAATTTTACACTGTTTTCCGTAGTGGCTGAACCAATTTACATTCCTACCAACAGTGCACAAGGATTCCCTTTTCTTTATATCTTAACTCATACTTGTTTCTTGTCTTTTTGATAATAGCCATTCTAACAGATGGGAGGTGATATCTCATTATGGTTTTGATTTTTATTTCCCTGAAGATGAATGATGTTGAACATCTTTTCATGTACCTGTTGGACATCTAAATATCTTCTACAAAAAAATATCTATTCAGATCTTCTGCCCATTTATTTCATCAGATTGCTTTGTTTGTTTTTGTTTTTTTGCTATTGAGTTGTATAAGTTCTTATATATTCTGGATATTAACCCCTTATCAGATATATAATTTGCAAATATTTTCTCCCATTCAGAAACTTGCCTTTTTATTTTTTCATGGTTTTCTTTGCTGTGGAGAAGCTTTTAATTTTCATGTAGCCCACTTGTTTATATTGTTTTTATTGCTTTTTATTTTGCGGTCAGATTCAAAAAATCATGGCCAATACCAATGACACGGAGCTTATTGCCTATGCTTTCTTCTAAAAGCTTTATGGTTCCAGGTTTTACATTCAAGTCTTTAATCCATTTGGAGTTAATTTTTGTGTATGGTATAAAAATAAAAGAATAAAATCTTTGCAACAGCATGGATGGAACTTGAGTACATTATGCTAAGTGAAATAAGTCAGAAAGAGAAAGACAAATACCTTATGACTTTTCTTATATGTGGAATATCCCAGGGGATAAAGAGACATAGATAGATGATAGATAGATAGATTATAGATAGATAGATACATGATAGAACAGATTGGTAGTTGCCAGAGGTGAGGTGTGGCAAGGTGGAGAAATGGGTGAAGGAGGTCAAAAGGTAAATCAATAAACATAAATAAAATGAAAATAAACAATTAAAAATTAAAAAATTAAAGATAATTCACAGATTTTGATAACTCTTTGAGAAATATGAAATAATTCCAGAAATATTCATTGGAAATAACAAGATGGAGTATCACAAAACTACATCTGGGGGAAGAAAAAGACACTTCCCATACCAACTCTCTAAATTGTTAGAGGGATAATTATCTAGTAGAATTTAGATTAAGACCAAGAATGCTGTCTTTGTTCAGAGTCTGTTCTGCTAGAAATATTTTCACAATTAGAATCATTAGTGAATCAATCAACTTTTGTAGTAAATTTTAAAAAAATACGAGAGAGAGAGAGAAGAGAGAAAAAATGAAATGAAAAGAAAAGCAGGGACAACAATGCTGTCCAGTATGATGAGAAACTGGGTCTTACATGCATTGCTGTGGGAATGTTAAATGCTACAGCCCAGCTACTCCGGGGGGGGGGGGGGTTGAAGTTTCTTAGCCCAAAATAAAACAAGACCCCCAAACAAGCAAACAGAATTTTTAAAAAATGCAGCTATCATGCAGCTTTAATCCCAGAGAAAAAGATTAACATTTCCACAAAAACCTGTGCATGAATGTGTATGGCAGCTTTATTTGTAATGTCCAAACACTAGAAAAATCCAGATGTTCTTCAATGAGTGAATGGGTAAACACACTGTTGTAAAGTCATACCATGAAATACTACTCAGCAAAAAAAAAGATATAAATTATTGATAGATAATTATCACACAATATCAATCACACAAGATTGATATTAACTTGTGTGAATCTCCAGAGAATTTTGCTGAGTGGAAAAAGCCAATCCCAGGAGATTTCATGCTCTATGAGTTTATTCGTATAATGTTCTTCAAATAACAAAACTGTAGAAATGGAGAAAAGATCAGCAGCAATTGAGGGTTATGGAAGGGATGAGAGTGAGAGGAAGGTGGGTGTAGCTTTAAAACGGTGACGTGATGAACCCTCGTGGTGATAGATCTGCTCAGTACAGTGACTGTATCAATGTCAATATCCTGGGAGTGATGTTGTGCTGTGGCTTTGATGTTGTTATTGGGGGAAACTGGATAAAGGGCAAATTGCATCTCTCTGTATTATTTCTTACAATTTTGTGTGAATCTGCAGTTATCCAAAAAATAAGTTTAATTAAAAGAGTATCATATCTATGAATACTTGATGATAAAACACAGATCATAAAGAGGAAATAATTGTATCAAAATGAGGACCACAACACTACAGAAGGTATAAAGGGAATGATGGTGAGCATTTAGATCTATTTGACATTATGGTCCCTTCATTAGGTTTTAGTTGTTTATTTGGTAGACAACTAACAGATAAGCTAATAGCCAAATTAAAGAAAATAGTGTGTTTTACTCATATTGTGAATTTCTAACATTTAAAAGACAAGTATAATCTATAATTTATCATAAATATGAATAAATTGGATTTGTTCCTTACATTTTTAAATTTCTTATACCATTACCATATTTTAAAGAACTCATTCTTTCCATCTTTCCATTAAACATAAAATTTGTTTTATTTCTTTGTTCTCTCACCTCTCCCCTGCTTGGAAGTCTTTCTTTAATTTGCATTGCATTTTTATGTTTCCTTTAAAATATAACATATACCCACAAAAAGATAAGTTAATATCACCACACTCCTTACCAAAACTAGAGGAAATAAATCATATTTTATTTGTGCACTGTGCTCTAGAATTTTAGTTCTATCTTGTTTGAAAATCCAAAATTAATCATTATTTTTGTTTTTCAGTAGATGCCTAGTTTTCATTATGTTTATTTATTTATTTATTTTTTGCTCACAATTGCATCTTGTATTCCCTTCTCCTTTTTTCAATATCCTTTTTTATTTGAACATGTTTCCAAGAGGATCTGTGAACTGTAAACTCCTTTTGACTGAGTTTGAATTCACCCTCATTCTTGAATGACAGATTGCTGTGTAGAGAATTCTAGATTGACAGTTATTTTCCAACAGCACAATGAGAATAATATTGTTTCACATTTCTGTTTTTGCTTTTTTAATTCTTATCTCAAACATTTGGTGTTCTATTATTTCACTAAGAATTTCTGAGTGTGGATTTAATTCCCTCTATCCTTCTCAAGACTTGGCATGCTTGTACAATCCAAGGATTCATTCTTTCATTGAATCTGGAGAATTCTCAAACATCATCTATTTTATATTCATTCTCTCAATTCACATCTATATCACCTTCTAAGTATTCGACAAATATTATTTCATTTTGCTTGTTTCTTTACTGCTCATTTATTTATTTACTTTTTTCTTCTCCATCTCTCTGCATTTCAAAGAGTTTTCTCATGTCTATCTTCAGTTTGGCTTTGTCAAATCTGCCATTAAACTTACTAATTTTTTTTAAATGATTACATTTTCCTTTCTTAGAAGTTCTAGTAAGTACATTTAGAAAGTTGCTCTATTTTATTTTTATAGTATCTTCTTTTATTTTGATTGCATTCCTATTTTTATCCCTTTATTCATCTTAAACATATTTATAGTGTCTTTCAAATTGTCTTATTATTTCAAGTTCTTTGGACTATTCATCCTTCTGACTCTTCTGTTTGCATTTCCCTCATGACCTATGTGGTTTGCAAGTTTTCTTTGTGGGCCCAATACATTTGAAGATTACTTTTTCTGAAATATTTCTTTATCCTACGTTTATGGAGGTGACTTTAGGGAACTAGGTGCATGGCTCACAGACTGTTTTTTGTGTTAAATTCTTAGTTTGGAGTTTCATGTTCAGTGTGCAGCATGTAAATTCTTCCTCTGTATTCATGGGTGCCATAGATTTGGGTCTAATATTGACTTGACATTTCCTCAGGTCTTTGGGTGAGGTATTTTTAGTCCCTCTTTTAGCAAAAAAGCAGCTATTCCAGAGTTTTTTTTAAACTCAGAATCCTTAGTTCCAACTTCCTCTTCATACAGGCTGTGTCTCTTGTTCAAAGATGATGTTACAGCACTATCCCCTGACTATTAAAGCCCATATTTTCATTGGGTGTCATTCCTGGCTACAGTAGCATCAGCATAGTGTATTAGAAAACTAAGTCACCGCAAAACAAGGTCAGGTGCAACTGACCTCAATTTGCAATTGGTGTGGGATGGAAATAAAAGATTTGTCAGCCTTGACTCTCATCCAGGGATATTAGTTTATAAAATGTGAAAGATTTCTGAATAATATGTTTTCACCTGTAAACCAGGTTTTTTGCTTCAACCTTAACATAAATGTTATGGGGAATGCCTATTGCAAAACATTTAATGGCCTTTTTTGACTGACACTGATTTGTGCCTAGTCATCTTGGAAATTCACACATACTGTTTAGCTTTTTAAAAAATGGTATGCACACATATTTCCAACAACAAGCTCCTACTCTGTTCCTTGCAACTTTTTTTGTTCCACTTATATATTCACTGTAATATTAATTATGACTCATCTGCAATAGTTTAATTTTTAAGTAAAAGAAAAATAGTCAGTTTTGGAAATCTCCTGTTTAGAATTCTAATGTTCTTCCCATGTTTTGAAAGTGATGTCTGACCTTTATTTCTTCAAACCGCTGAACAGTTTACATAACTTGGAGACAGAGTAAATTTTAATGTCAATGTCATGGCATAAATCTTTGAGATTTATTTCAACAGCTCTTGAATAGGTAATCCTGTGAGTAAGATATTATGCAAATAATATTAGATAAGTCATTCACTCTTTTTATTAACTAACTAAATTTTATTAACTAAAATAATTATAAGTTTTATATATAAATATATAAGTATATGTTATATATAATATATAAGTATATATAAATAATAATAATATAATATTATAATTTGCTGATATAATCATCAATAACAATAACCATGGTAAAAATTTAGAACTATTTTCAAGTGGAATTAGAAGAAAAATATATTTTCTCATGTTTCATTAGATAAACAGGAAGCAAACACATTACAGTTCTGATGAGTAACATTAATCTGCATAGAAAATTTCCCCTTAAACCTGCAATTCATTTTATAATGCTTTATGCTTAACTCTTAGAAAGACTCTAAAATCTCCTTCTATGGCATGTGAGGAGACTGCAGCTAGAGAAGACCTGAGATTCCCAAAGTCCCACATTGGCCAGCAGGACAGCTGAGGCTGATGAAGATAGCACAGCACAAGGCATTAAAAGAATGCCATTCAGGTAGGTGTTATGTACTTTCAATAGCATCATTGGAGGAAATACCAACACCCAACAGATAAATCACGTTCTGTGGTAAATCAGATTTCCAGATAAGAGGTAAGACTCACAAGATCAGTAGGAGTAAATCTATACGTAAGGCAAATGCTAACAGCCATAAAATAGGAAATCGAAACTAACACAATCATAGTACAGGAATTTGACACCTCATTTTCACCAATGGACAGATCATCCAAAATGAAAATAAATAAGGAAACACAAGCTTTAAATGGTACAATAAACAAGATGGACTTAATTGATATTTATAGGACATTCCATCCAAAAACAACAGAATACACGTTCTTCTCAAGTGCTCATGGGACATTCTCCAGGATAAGTCGTATCTTGGGACACAAATCAAGCCTTGGTAAATTTAAGAAAATTGAAATTCTATCAAATATCTTTTCCGACCACAATGCTATGAGACTAGATATCAATTACAGGAAAAAATCTGTAAAAAATACAAACACATGGAGGTTAAACAATACACTACTTAATAACAAAGTGATCACTGAAGAAATCAAAGAGTAAATCAAAATATACCTAGAAACAAATGACAATTAAAATATGATGACCCAAAACCTATGGATGCAGTGAAAGCAATTCTAAGAGGGAAGTTTAGAGCAATACAATCCTACCTCAAGAAACAAGAAACATCTCAAATAAACAACCTAACTTTACACCTAAAGCAATTAGAGAAAGAAGAACAAAAAAACCCAAAAGTTAACAGAAGAAAAGAATTCATAAAGATCAAATCAGAAATAAATGGAAAAGAAATGAAAGAAACAATAGGAAAGATCAATAGGGATAAAAGCTGGATCTTTGAGAAGGTAAATAAAATTGATAAACCATTAGCCAGACTTATCAAAAAAAGCAGGGAGAAGACTCAAATCAATAGAATTAGAGATAAAAAAGTAGAAGTAGCAACTGACACTGCAGAAATAAAAAGGATCATGAGAGATTACTACAAGCAACTATATGTCAATAAAATGCACAACCTGGAAGAAACAGACAAATTCTTAGAAAAACACAACCTTCTGAGACTGAACCATGAAGAAATAGAAGATATAAACAGACCAATCACAAGCAGAGAAATTGAGATTGTGATTAAAAATCATCCAACAAACAAATGTCCAGGACCAGATGGCTTCACAGACGAAACCTATCAAAAATTTAGAGAAAAGCTAACACCTATCCTTCTCAAACTCTTCCAAAATATAGCAGAGCGAGGAATACTCCCAAACTCATTCTACAAGGCCACCATCACCCTGATACCAAAAACAGACAAAGATGCCACAAAGAAAGAAACAGGCCAATATCACTGATGAACATAGATGCAAAAAATCTTCAACAAAATACTAGCAAACAGAATCCAACAGCACATTAAAAGGATCATACACCATGATCAAGTGGGATTTATCCCAGGAATACAAGGATTCTTCAGTATACACAAATCAATCAATGTGATATGTCATATTAACAAAATGAAAGAGAAAAAGCATATGATCATCTAAACAGATGCAGAAAAAGCTTTTGACAAAATTCAACACCATTTATGATAAAACCCCTCCAGAAACTAGACATAGAGGGAAATTACCTCAACATAATAAAGGCCATATATGACAAATCCACAGCCAACATCATTCTCAATGGTGAAAAACTGAAACCATTTCCTCTACGATCAGGAAGAAGACAAGGTTGTCCACTCTCACCACTATTATTCAACATAGTTTGGGACATTTTAGTCACAGCAATCAGAGAAGAAAAAGAAATAAAAGGAATCCAAATAGGAAAAGAAGTAAATCTGTCACTGTTTGCAGATGACATGATACTACACATAGAGAATCCTAAATATGCTACCAGAAAACTACTACAGCTAATCAATGAATTTGGTAAAGTAGCAGGATACAAAATTAATGCACAGAAATCTCTTGCATTCCTATACACTAATGATGAAAAATCTGAAGCAGAAATTAGGGAAACACTCCCATTTACCAGTGCAACAAAAAGAATAAAATACCTAGGAATAAACCTACCTAAGGAGACAAAAGACCTGTATGCAGGAAACTATAAGACACTGATGAAAGAAATTAAAGACGATACAAACAGTTGGAGAGATATACCATGTTCTTGGATCAGAAGAATCAACATTGTGAAAATGACTCTACTACCCAAAGCAATCTACAGGTTCAGTGCAATCTGTATCGAACTACCAATGGCATTTTTCACAGAACTAGAACAAAAACTTTCACACTTTGTATGGAAACATCGAAGACTCCGAATAGCCAAAGCAATCTTGAGAAAGAAAAATGGAGCTGGAGGAATCAGGCTCTGTGACTTCAGACTATACTGCAAAGCTACAGTAATCAAGACAGTATGGTACTGGCACAAAAACAAAAATATAGATCAATGGAACAGGACAGAAAGTCCAGAGATAAACTCACAAACATATGGTCACCTTATTTTTGATAAAGGAGGCAGGAATATACAATGGAGGAAAGACAGCCTCTTCAATAAGTGGTGCTGGGAAAACTGGACAGCTACATGTAAAAGAATGAAATTAGAACACTCCCTAACACCATACAAAAAAATAAACTCAAAATGTATTAAAGACTTAAATGTAAGGCCAGACACTATCAAACTCTTAGAGGAAAACGTAGGCAGAACACTATATGACATAAATCACAGCAAGATCCTTTTTGACCCACCTCCTAGAAAAATGGAAGTAAAAGGAAAAGTAAGCAAATGGTGCCTAATGAAACTTAAAAGCTTTTGCACAACAAAGGGAATGATAAACAAGATGAAAAAACAACCCTCAGAGTGGGAGAAAATATTTGCAAATGAAGCAACTGACAAAGGATTAACCTGCAAAATTTACGAGCAGCTCATGCAGCTCAATGTCAAAAAACAACTCAATTCAAAAATGGGCAGAAGAACTAAATAGACATTTCTCCAAAGAAGATATACAGACTGCCAAAAAACACATGAAAGAATGCTCAGCATCACTAATCATTAGAGAAATGCAAATCAAAACTACATTGAGGTATCACCTCACACCAGTCAGAATGGCCATCATCAAAATATCTACAAACAATAATTGTTGGAGAGGTTGTGGAGAAAAGGGAACCCTCTTGCACTGCTGGTGGGAATGTAAATTGATACAGCCACTATTGGAGAACAGTATGGAGGTTCCTTAGAAAACCAAAAATAGAACTACCATACGACCCAGCAATCCCGCTACTGGGCATATACCCTGAGAAAACCATAATTCAAAAAGAGTCATGTACCACAATGTTCATTGCAGCACTATTTACAATAGCCAGACATGGAAGCAACTTAAGTGTCCATCAGCAGGTGAATGGATAAAGAAGATGTGGCACATATATACAATGGAATATTACTCAGCCATAAAAGGAAATGAAATTGAGTTATTTGTAGTGAAGTGGATGGACTTAGAGTCTTTCATGCAGCATGAAGTAAGTCAGAAAGAGAAAAACAAATAGCATATGCTAACACATATATATAGAATCTTAAAAAAAAAAAAAGGTTGTGAAGAACCTAGGGACAGGAGAGGAATAAACATGCAGACATAGAGAATTCACTTGAGGACACAGGGTGGGGAAAGGGTAAGCTGGGACGAAGTGACAGAGTGTCATGGACTTATAAATACTACCAAATCTAAAATAGATAGCTAGTGGGAAGCAGATGCATAGCACAGGGAGATCAGCTAGGTGTTTTGTGACCACCTAGAAGGGAGGGATAGGGAAGGTGGGAGGGAGATGCAAGAGGGAGGATATATGGGGATATATGTATATGTATAGCTGATTCACTTTGTTATAAAGCAGAAACTAACACACCATTGTAAAGCAATTATACTCCAAAAAAGATGTTAAAAAAAAGACTCACAAGATCAGAAATAGAAGCAAAAAACAAAAACAAAAACAAGGCTTCAAATTCCAGTCACTGGCTTTTTTAGCGTTTGATTTTTATTTCTGTTGCAGAGATACTCTGATACACCAAGAATTGTAATAAGACAAAACTAATAGTGCAGCAGATAACATTGTGATTTCCTTAATCCTTCTAGCAACTCCACAAAGCCTTTAATAATACCTCTTTTAATGCAGAGAAATGGAGGTTTACAGGTTAAATAACTTTCCCAATATCTCAAAGTGTGACGTGACTACAAATCTATCACTAGACTTCTAGAACAGTTTGGTCATTTATCGATCTTGGTCTAAGGATGTAAAACAGGAAATGGTTTTGCCTGAAATGTTTTGAAAAAACTGTAGGGATTAGGAAATCCATTAGAAAGAGTCATGGAAGCATTTCATATACCGTGATAGAAATATTACTGAAGCACAATTGTTAAAAAAGATTAATTATTTGGTTCATCAATTCTGGAGAGCAGAACATTTACTTTGGTAGTCAGAGGTAGTCCAAGCACCCATCTCTAACAATATCAGAAAACTCAGTACTTTAAAAAGATAACAAGGTTTTATTGGAAGTGTAAGAACCCACATTTCAGAATAAATTATCACAGATATCCTCAGTAAACAACAAGGGACATAGTTCTCGTACAAACTTTAGTTTTGTACAAACTTTCGTACAAACTCTCGTACAAACTTTGGTTTAGTATCCTTCCTAAGAAACAGATAAGAGCAAGAAATCCCACTTAAATATTCTGTGTTCCTGTCTTTCCAAAGCCTTTTCTCATGCTCATTTTGCTTCACTTTTGTCTCACAGTTATGGACAATACAATTTTTCATTCTCTTGTATTAAGTCTCTTATGATTGGTTGATCATTCTTGGTTTTTGTTTGAATTTCTAAGGAACTTGTTTTTGCCAGTAAGATTCCCTGTAACTTCGGTTCAGCCCATGTAAGCAGTCCTCTTGTGTGATGGCTTCTGGCTTGTTGTAGCAAAAGAGACTTTCAAACATTCATGTGGGAATTTGCAAGCATTTCCTACCCAGGTCAATTCCGAAAACAAGTTCCCATGTGGGAAGGTATATGGAGACCACCACATTTCCTCCGTTCCTGTGGGTTATCATCACACATCCCCTCAGCCTCAACCTTTCCACAGCAGCTCTGTGAGTGACCTTCCTGTTTCAAGTTAACTATCACATAGTTAACTTGAAGTGTAGTTTAAGCTACGTTTCTGAATTAAAGAACATTAGTCTCCAAAATATATTATCAATTGAAGTCTAGTATATTAACTGATTAAGTGGGGGCTCAACAACCATTTAGAAGCAGTGTACAAAGGTTTGACCCTTAGTTCTTCAGGAATAAAAGGGGAAAGGGCCTTAGGGTTGACCTATTAAGCTGGAACAGAGGAGAATTACTGCTTTGTATAAGTGGGGGTTGGATCATCACGTGTGCGTTTCTGTGTGTATGTATGTGTGTGTGTGTGTGTGTGTGTGTGAGAGAGAGAGAGAGAGAGAGAGAGAGACCCATTGTCACAGGAAGAAGGGTTTGGTCATGACTTTCAATGAGTAGGAAAATGTTGGCTGGAAGAATTGTATTCTCCATCATGACCCCAAGATTTCTGTGGAATATCGTGTATATATCTCTGTATTTCAACACTGTCTCTATTGTAATCTCACTAAATCACACATAATTACTCTGGAATTGGGGAGAAGTAAGCCTAGGAAAACTATCAATTTAGTCCCCATCCACGGAGTAATTTAAGATCATTCTTTTGTGCCATTCTGAGTATAAAATATTGCAGTTTACATTTTATTTATGGAAATATAAGTGTGCTAGCAATTCTCTTCACATAAAACAAATGTGCTTTCAGGAAAACATATACTTCCCTTGTACCCATTTATAGATATATGATTTCTCTTGGAAGCTGGAAATATTTCCAATTTTTTTCTCTCAAATCCCTTTAGAGTTCATTATCTGCTTACTGTTTTTATTTGCTTTATAAAAAATTAGAAGTATGTGATACAGGTTGCTAACTCAATTAAGGCACTTGGCTTTGCAACTTGAATCTCTCATTACTAATAAGTAGGATTTTTAGACTTTCCTTTATATCTTCCAATAAAACAGTACCTTTGAGTAAACTTTCAGGGTTGAAACTCTGTGTCTATTTTTAATCAAGGATAAATGTGATCATTTAAACATGTCAATAAGATGAACTCTATGCATGTATTAAAATAGATGGAAATGTCTTCTTTTCTCATTACAGTGCTCCATGATTTATATCAAATATGTAAACGTTCTACAGACTTTTGTAAGTGATTTCAAATTCCCCAAATTCATTGGGGACATGATGAGTGATGTGTACATAAATCATCTATGATATTCCAACTTGGCTTAGGTTTCCATGTTGAAAAACCTGAAGAAGTTTGGTTATCCATCCAATTAGATGTGGTAATGGCAGGGAAAGAAGAAGGGGGAGTGTGTCAAATGAGTGCATTGACTTTTCCCTTTGGAATTTCATGTTCCCCTTATTTGATCTGATACAGTGTTATGGACTTCCTTTCAGGAGAAGCACATCTGCTTCCCTCCTCACTCCCCAGTCAAGGCCAGGTTCCTCACTTAACTTTTAGCATTTAATCCAAGACTAATCATGTCTAAGAATCAGGTTCTACCTGAAGGAGTACCTGGAAGCCTCCAGGGTGGGACAGAGTACAGCCCCTTTTGTTTTACACACCCAGGACTAATTGCCTTAACTTTTGGCTGGGTGCAAACTCAGATTTCTCATTTATAATGTCAGGTTGTCCAAGCTCTTTCCTGACTTTCCTCTCCTCTTGCTTTCCTTCACTTTCTCACTTCTGTTTTTCTCTTCTCCCTTCCTCCCCCACAAAATATGTATTGAGTACTCCATGTTTTAACAAATGAGATATGCCACTACCTCCCAGACTCTTTCCTTCTTTTATTTATTTTATTTTTTTATTGAAGTATAATTGATTTACAATGTCATGTTTGTTTCAGTTGTACAGCACAGTGATTCAGTTATATATATATTTTATTTTTTTATTTTTCAGATTATTTTCCCTTATAGGTTACTACAAAATATTGAGTATAGTTCCCTGTGCTATATAGTAGGTCCTTGTTGGTTATCTATTTTATATACAGTAGTGTGTATATGTTAATCCCAACCTCCTAGTTTATCCCTCCCTCGCCCTATCCCCTTTGGTAACCATACATTTGTTTTCTATGTCTGTGAATCTATTTCTGTTTTGTAAATAAGTTCATTCAGATGCTTACTTCTTCCCTCCAAGCCCCTCAAATAAATATGGTCAGTCAGTTACTTCACATATTCAAAGATATGGAGCAAAGTCTTCGATTGTAGTAAACCAACATATTTTCTTTCATGATTTTATGATACATTAGCTGTTAACCCTTCTGAGAGAGAATGACAGCTGCTACTCTCAGGATCCCTGTAGAAAGAAGAGTTAAATCACATAAGGACAAAATGATTTAAAGACTTAGGACTCTGCAGGGGAAATGAAATTGCAGTGCTTTTGTTTTTCTGTTCTTTATCTTAAGAAATCTTCATTTTATTCTACAGGAATTTTTAGAAATGTCAGTTCTCCCCAGACTTGAATTAACAAAAAGCCAGTATACTATGGAGACAGAGCCTAAATAATGTGCTTCAGGAAATCACTATCCAATCCTATCAAGATGCCTACCTTCCCCACAGAACACTCTGCCCTCCAGTCTACACTCATCTTAGGCAGGATATAAAAAGCTTCATTTCTTTTTAGTGGTTGGTCTGTGGAAAATTGTATCTTATTGTTTTAAGCAGTGATCCATAGGCAATGAGTGCAGCATTTAAGTCAGCCCTGGGAAGTGGTTGAGTCTTGCTTTCTGTGCACTATGTAAGGAAAGTTTTACATGGCCTGCAGAACTCCAGAAATCCAGAAGGAGAGCACGGATGGTGCCATTACTGTCTGATTTCAGCTGAATGGAACCATCTCTGCATGAGATTGGACATGAATAAATCCAAGCTGTTCTCCACTTTCCAGCTGCAACTCAGCTCAGTCTTGGTGTGAAATGAGGTATTTATTTTCTCTCTTATTCTCTCACTGTAGAAATTACTTTCATATGAATCATGCATATGCATCTCCTTGTACCATTTCAGATGCTTTTTGTCTGCCCCACTCTATCCATATCCAAAGGCATAGTCACTGGCTGAAAGACCCGTGGTAGGGTGGGGAGGAGAAAGTTCTAGAATTTTCCATGGACTCAGTACTGGATTTTCAGACAGGCTGTTTCCCCTGATGACAGCAGACTTGACTGAATGATGAACAATCTCTTTCAGACATTTATCTATGCAGGAACCCAAAGTTTAGTTTAAGTAATATTTCTGCAGGAACAGGTAAAGGACTTACTTATTTCTGGAAAAATTCTACAGTGAGAGCAATTTGTCTGCTGTGCATTTTCTCTGCCAGCCCCACACACCAAATGTTTTAAGAATCCTGGTGTCCAGCAAATACATCAGAGTCTCTAAGGATGAAATTCAAGTATACACATGTTTAAAGCTCCCCAGCTGATTCCATTGTGCAGGCAAACTTAAGAAATAACGTGTGAAGGAATTTTAGGCATTTGTAATTAGATGTGGATGTATCGTGAAGGGACATATAAAATTTTCTGGAGAAGTTGAACTCATAATATTTCAACAAGTGTTTACTCCGCTTAGAATATAGCTGATATCCCTGCCTTGACAGGAGCTTACTCCTTGTTACATCCTTCACAGTTTAGAATCTTGCCCTTTTCTTTACTAGACTTGTAACTTGACTCCATGAGAACCTAGAGAAAATAGTTCTAAAATGTCAGTTTGTCAGTTTGTTAATATACCATTAATGTGTCATAGCCCTTTCTATTGACAAGGGTGTTTGTGTCTCCTATACTAGGGCTTGTGAAATATGAAATTAAAGCAGAGATAAAGAGAGAGATACTTTAAAATAACTTTCATCCAAGAGATGGTGAGGCTTAATAATCCAGCGCTATCTCCCCTAAAAGAAAGTGTTTTATAAGGTCTAGGTTGCTTATGACTGCTGGTTTATCTTTCTCTTGAGATGCCATAAAAATTTGCCATCTCTCTCTATGTTTTAGTGGCATTCCGTTCCCAATTTTAAAAGTATTGATAGACTCACATAAATAGAGAACAGACTTGTAGTTGCCAGGGGGAGGCGAGGTGGAGGAGGGATGGGTTGGGAGTTTGGGATTAGCAGATGCAAACTATCATACAGAAAATAGATAAAGAACAATGTCTTATGGTATAACACAGGGAACAATATTCAATATCCTGTGATAAACCATAATGGAAAATAATATGAAAAAGAATATAAATATATGCATAACTGTATCATTTTGCTGTACAGCAGAAACTAACACAATATTGTAAACCAACTATACTCCAATAAAATAAATTATTGTAAAAAGTATTGAGGAAAGCATCACCCTCGGGGCGGGGGGGACCTTGAAGAGGGGGAAGAGTAAGACGCGGAGATCACCTTCCTCCCCACAGATACACCAGAAATACATCTACGCATGGAACAACTCCTACAGAATACCTACTGAAGGCTGGCAGAAGACCTCAGACCTCCCAAAAGTCAAGAAACTCCCCCACGTACCTGGGTAGGGCAAAAGAAAAAAAAGAAAAAACAGAGACAAAAGAATAGGGACAGCACCTGCACCAGTGGGAGGGAGCTGTGAAGAAGGAAAAGTTTCCACACACTAGGAAGCCCCTTTGCGGGTGGAGACTGCGGGAGGCGGCGAGGGGAGCTTCGGCGCCGCGGAGGAGTGCACAGCAACAGGGGTGCGGAGGGCAAAGCGGGGAGATTCCCGCACAGAGGATAGGTGCCGACCGGCACTCACCAGCCCGAGAGGCTTGTCTGCTCACCCGCCGGGGCGGGCGGGGCTGCGAGCTGAGGCTCGGGTTTCGGTTTCGGTCGGAGCGCAGGGAGAGAACTGGGGTTGGCGGCTTGAACATAGCCTGAAGGGGTTAGTGAACCACGACTAGCCGGGAGGGAGTCCGGAGAAAAGTCTGCACCTGCCGAAGAGGCAAGAGACTTTTTCTTCCCTCTTTATTTCCTGGTGCGCGAGGAGAGGGGTTTAAGAGCGCTGCTTAAAGGAACTCCAGAGACGAGCGCGAGCCGCGGCTAAAAGCACGGACCCCAGGGACGGGCGGGAGACGCTAAGGCTGCTGCTGCCGCCACCAAGGGGCCTGTGTGCGAGCACAGGTCACTATCCACACCCCTCTTCCGCGGAGCCTGTGCAGCCCGCCACTGCCAGGTTCTCGGGATCCAGGGACAACTTCCCGGGAGAACGCACGGCTGGCCTCAGGCTGCTGCAATGTCACGCCGGCCTCTGCCGCCGCAGGCCCGCCCTGCACGCAGTGCCCCTCCCCCCTCCCCCCCCCTCCCCGGCCTGAGTGCGCCAGAGCCCCCGAATCAGCGGCTCCTTTAACCCCGTCCTGTCTGAGCAAAAAACAGACGCCTTCCAGCGACCTACACGCAGAGGCAGGGCCAAATCCAAAGCTGAGCCCCTGTGAGCTGTGAGAACAAAGAAGAGAAAGGGAAATCTCTCCCAGCAGCCTCAGAAACAGCGGATTAAAGCTCCACAATCAACTTGATGTACCCTGCATCTGTGGAATACATGAATAGACAACGAGTCATCCCAAATTGAGGAGGTGGGCTTCGAGAGCAAGATCTATGATTTTTTCCCCTTTTCCTCTTTTTGTGAATGTGTATGTGTATGCTTCTGTGTGAGATCTTGTCTGTATAGTTTTGCTTCCACCATTTGTCCTAGAGTTCTATCCGTCCATGGTTTTTTTAAAAAAATTTTTTCTTAATAATTAATTTTAATAACTTTATTATACTTTTCTTTCTTTCTCTCTTCTTTCTTTCTTTCTTTCTTTCTTTCTTTCTTTCTTTCTTTCTTTCTTTCTTTCTTTCTTTCTTTCTTTCTTTCTTTCTTTCTTTCCCTCCTTTAGACAACGAATCATCCCAAATTGAGGAGGTGGTCTCTGAGAGCAAGATTTATGATTTTTTACCTCTTTTTGTGAGGGTGTATGTGTATGCTTCTGTGTAAGATTTTGTCTGTATAGCTTTGCTTCCAACATTTGTCCTAAGGTTCTATCCGTCCCCCTTTTTTTTTTTTTCTAAATAAGTATTCTTTAATTCAATAACTTTATTATACTTTATTTTATTTTACTGTATCTTCTTTCTTTCTGTCTTTTTTCTTCTTTCCCTCCTTCCTACCTTCCTTCCTCCCTCCCTCCCTCCCTCCTTTCTTTCCTTCTTGCCTTCTTTCCTTCTTTGCTTCTTTCTTTCTTTCTTTCTTTCTTTCTTTCTTTCTTTCTTTCTTTCTTTCTTTCTTCCTTCACTCCTTTCTTTCTTTCTTTCTTTCTTTCTTTCTTTCTTTCTTTCTTTCTTTCTTTCTTTCTTTCTTCATACTTCTACTAATTCCCTCTACTTTTTCTCCCTTTTATTCTGAGCCGTGTGGATGAAAGACTCTTGGTGCTCCAGCCAAGAGTCAGGGCTCTGCCTCTGAGGTAGGAGAGCCAAGTTCAGGACACTGGTCAACAAGAGACCTCCCAGCTCCACATAATATCAAATGGCAGAAATCTCCCAGAGACCTCCATCTTAACACCAGCACCCAGCTTCACTCAACGACCAGCAAGCTACAGTGCTGGACAACCTATGCCAAACAACTAGCAAAACAGGAACACAAACCCACCCATTAGCAGAGAGGCTGCCTAAAATCATAATAAGGCCACAGACACCCCAAAACACACCACCAGATGTGAACTTGCCCACTAGAGAGACAAGATCCAGCCTCATCCACCACAACACAGGCACTAGCCCCTCCACCAGGAAGCCTACAGAACCCACTGAACCAACCTTAGCCACTGGAGACAGACATCAAAAACAGCGGGAACTATGAACCTGCAGCCTGAAAAAAGAGGCCCCAAACACAGTAAGATAAGCAAAATGAGAAGACAGAAAAACACATAGTAGATAAAGGAGTAAGATAAAAACCCACCAGAACTAACAAATGAAGAGTAAATAGGCAGTCTACCTGAAAAAGAATTCAGAATAATGATAGTAAGGATGATCCGAAATCTTGGAAGTAGAATGGACAAAATGCAAGAAACATTTAACAAGGACCTAGAAGAAATAAAGATGAAACAAGCAACGATGAACAACACAATAAATGAAATTAAAAGTACTCTAGATGGGATCAATAGCAGAATAATTGAGGCAGAAGAACGGATAAGTGACCTGGAAGATAAAATAGTGGAAATAACTACTGCAGAGCAGAATAAAGAAAAAAGAATTAAAAGAACTGAGGACAGTCTCAGAGACCTCTGGGACAACATTAAAAGCACCAACATTCAAATTATAGGGGTTCCAGAAGAAGAAGAGAAAAAGAAAGGGACTGAGAAAATATTTGAAGAGATTATAGTTGAAAACTTCCCTAATATGGGAAAGAAAATAGTTAATCAAGTCCAGGAGCACAGAGAGTCCCATACAGGATAAATCCAAGGAGAGATATGCCAAGACACATATTAATCAAACTGTCAAAAATTAAATACAAAGAAAGCATAATAAAAGCAGCAAGGGAAAAACAACAAATAACACACAAGGGAATCCCCATAAGGTTAACAGCTAATCTCTCAGCAGAAACCCTACAAGCCAGAAGGGAGTGGCAGGACATACTGAAAGTGATGAAGGAGAAAAACCTACCACCAAGACTACTCTACCCAGCAAGGATCTCATTCAGATTTGTTGGAGAAATTAAAACCTTTACAGACAAGCAAAAGCTGAGAGAGTTCAGCACCACCAAACCAGCTTTACAACAAATGCTAAAGGAACTTCTCTAGACAAGAAACACAAGAGAAGGAACAGACCTATAATAACAAACCCAAAACAATTTAGAAAATGGGAATAGGAACATACATATCGATAATTACCTTAAATGTAAATGGACTAAATGCTCCACCAAAAGACACAGATTGGCTGAATGGATACAAAAACAAGACCCTTACATATGCTGTCTACAAGAGACCCACTTCAGACCTAGAGATACATACAGACTGAAAGTAAGGGGATGGAAAAAGATATTCCATGCAAATGGAAACCAAAAGAAAGCTGGAATAACAATTCTCATATCAGACAAAATAGACTTTAAAATAAGGACTATTAGAAGAGACAAACAAGGACACTACATAATGATCAAGGGATCGATCCAAGAAGAAGATATAACAATTGTAAATATTTGTGCACCCAACATAGGAGCACCTCAATACATAAGGCAAATACTAACAGCCATAAAAGGGGAAATCGACAGTAACACATTCATACTAGGGGACTTTAACACCCCACTTTCACCAATGGACAGATCATCCAAAATGAAAATAAATAAGGGAACACAAGCTTTAAATGATACATTAAATAAGTTGGACTTAATTGATATTTATAGGACACTCCATCCAAAAACAACAGAATACACATTTTTCTCAAGTACTCATGGAACATTCTCCAGTATAGATCATATCTTGGGTCACAAATCAAGCCTTGGTAAATTTAAGAAAATTGAAATTGTATCAAGTATCTTTTCTGACCACAACACCATGAGACTAGATATCAATTACAGGAAAAGATCTGTAAAAAATACAAACACATGGAGGATAAACAATACACAACTTAATAATGAAGTGATCACTGAAGAAATCAAAGAAGAAATCAAAAAATACCTAGAAACAAATGACAATGCAGACACAATGACCCAAAACCTATGGGATGTAGCAAAAGCAGTTCTAATGGGGAAGTCTATAGCAATACAAGCCCACCTTAAGAAGCAGGAAACATCTCGAATAAACAACCTAACCTTGCACCTCAAGCAATTAGAGAAAGAAGAACAAAAAAACCCCAAAGCTAGCAGAAGGAAAGAAATCATAAAAATCAGATCAGAAATAAATGAAAAAGAAATGAAGGAAACAATAGCAAAAATCAATAAAATTAAAAGCTAGTTCTTTGAGAAGATATACAAAATAGATAAACCACTAGCCAGACTCATCAAGAAAAAAAGGGAGAAGACTCAAATCAATAGAATTAGAAATGAAAAAGGAGAAGTAACAACAGACACTGCAGAAATAAAAAAGATCACGAGAGATTACTACAAGCAACTCTATGCCAATAAAATGGACAATCTGGAAGAAATGGACATATACTTAGAAATGCACAACCTGCCAAGACTGAATCAGGAAGAAATAGAAAATATGAACAGACTAATCACAAGCACTGAAATTGAAACTGTGACTATAAATATTCCAACAATCAAAAGCCCAGGACCAGATGGCTTCACAGGCTAATTCTATCAAACATTTAGAGAAGAGCTAACACCTATCCTTCTCAAACTCTTCCAAAATATAGCAGAGGGAGGAATACTCCCAAATTTCTTCTACGAGGCCATCATCACCTTGATACCAAAACCAGACAAGGATGTCACAAAGAAAGAAAACTACAGGCCAATATCACTGATGAACATAGATGCAAAAATCCTCAACAAAATACTAGCAAACAGAATCTAACAGCACATTAAAAGGATCATACACCACGATCAAGTGGGGTTTATTCCAGGAATGCAAGGATTCTTCAATATACGCAAATCTATCAATGTGATAAACCATATTAACAAACTGAAGGAGAAAAACCATATAATCATCTTAATAGATGCAGAGAAACCTTTGACAAAATTCAACACCCATTTATGATAAAAACCCTGCAGAAAGTAGGCATAGAGGGAACTTTCCTCAACATAACAAAGGCCATATAGGACAAGCCCACAGCCAACATCATCCTCAATGGTGAAAAACTGAAAGCATTTCCACTAAGATCAGGAACAAGACAAGGTTGCCCACTCTCACCACTCTTATTCAACATAGTTTTGGAAGTTTTAGCCACAGCAATCAGAAACGAATAGGAAATAAAAGAAATCCAAATCGGAAAAGAAGAAGTAAAGCTGTCACTGTTTGCAGATGACATGATACTATGCATAGAGAATCTTAAAGATGCTACCAGAAAACTACTAGAGCTAATCAATGAATTTGGTAAAGTAGCAGGATACAAAATTAATGCACAGAAATCTCTGGCATTACTATATACTAATGATGAAAAATCTGAAATGGAAATCAAGAAAACACTCCCATTTACCATTGCAACAAAAAGAATAAAATATCTAGGAATAAACCTACCTAAGGAGACAAAAGACCTGTATGCAGAAAATTATAAGACACTGATGAAAGAAATTAAAGATGATAGAAATAGATGGAGAGATATACCATGTTCTTGGATTGGAAGAATCAACATTGTGAAAATGACTCTACTACCCAAAGCAATCTATAGATTCAATGCAATCCCTATCAAACTACTACTGGCATTTTTCATAGAACTAGAACAAAAAAATTTGCAATTTGTATGGAAACACAAAAGACCCCGAATAGCCAAAGCAATCTTGAGAATGAAAAAAGGAGCTGGAGGAATCAGGCTCCCTGACTTCAGACTATACTACAAAGCTACAGTAATCAAGACAGTATGGTACTGACACAAAAACAGAAAGATAGATCAATGGAACAAGATAGAAAGCCCAGAGATAAACCCACACACATATGGACACCTTATCTTTGATAAAGGTGGCAGGAATGTACAGTGGAGAAAGGACAGCCTCTTCAATAAGTGGTGCTGGGAAAACTGGACAGGTACATGTAAAAGTATGAGATTAGATCACTCCCTAACACCATACATAAAAATAAGCTCAAAATGGATTAAAGACCTAAATGTAAGGCCAGAAACTATCAAACTCTTAGAGGAAAACATAGGTAGAACACTCTATGACATAAATCACAGCAAGATCCTTTCTGACCCACCTCCTAGAGTAATGGAAATAAAAACAAAAATAAACAAATGGGACCTAATGAAACTTAAAAGCTTTTGCACAGCAAAGGAAACCATAAGCAAGACCAAAAGACAACCCTCAGAATGGGAGAAAATATTTGCAAATGAAGCAACTGACAAAGGATTAATCTCCAGAATTTACAAGCAGCTCATGCAGCTCAATAACAATAAACAAACAACCCAATCCAAAAATGGGCAGAAGACCTAAATAGACATTTCTCCAAAGAAGATATACAGACTGCCAACAAACACATGAAAGAATGCTCAACATCATTAATCATTAGAGAAATGCAAATCAAAACTACAATGAGATATCATCTCACACCAGTCAGAATGGCCATCGTCAAAAAATCTAGAATCAATAAATGCTGGAGAGGGTATGGAGAAAAGGGAACACTCTTGCACTGCTGGTGGGAATGTGAATTGATACAGCCACTATGGAGAACAGTATGGAGGTTCCTTAAAAAACTACAAATAGAACTACCATATGACCCAGCAATCCCACTACTGAGTATATACCCTGAGAAAACCAAAATCCAGAAAGATTCATGTACCAAAATATTCATTGCAGCTCTATTTACAATAGCCTGGAGATGGAAACAACCTAAGTGCCCATCATCGGATGAATGGATAAAGAAGATGTGGCACATATATACAATGGAATATTACTCAGCCATAAAAAGAAACGAAATTGAGCTATCTGTAATGAGGTGGATAGACCTAGAATCTGTCATACAGAGTAAAGTAAGTCAGAAAGAAAAAGACAAATACCGTATGCTAACACATATATATGGAATTTAAGAAGAAGAAAAAAAGTCATGAAGAACCCAGGAATAAACCCAGGAATAAGACAGGAATAAAGACACAGACCTACTGGAGAACGGACTTGAGGATATGGGAAGGGGGAAGGGTGAGCTGTGACAGGGCGAGAGAGAGTCATGGACATATACACACTAACAAACATAAGGTAGATAGCTAGTGGGAAGCAGCCGCATGGCACAGGGATATTGGCTCCGTGCTTTGTGACCGCCTGGACGGGTGGGATAGGGAGGGTGGGAGGGAAGGAGACGCAAGAGGGAAGAGATATGGGAACATATGTATATGTATAACTGATTCACTTTGTTATAAAGCAGAAACTAACACACCATTGTAAAACCATTACACCCAATAAAGATGTTATAAAAAAAAAAAAGCATCACCCTCAGTGCCTAACTGCCTGTATAATATTCCCTTTCACCCTACAGATGGCTCTTAGTTTTATTTGGCTGCCATAACAAAGTACCACAAACTATGTGGCTTACAACAATGAAAATTTATTCTTTCACAATTCTGGAACCTAACAATCAAAATTGTAGCGTTGGCAGAGCCATGCTTCTTCTGTAGCCTCCAGCAAAGAATTGTTTCCTACCTGTTCTAGCTTCTGGTGGATTCTTTAACGTGCAGACACTTTACTTCAATCTCTGTCTCCCTCTTCACATGGCACTCTCCTCTATGTTTTTATGTGTCTCCATTTCTTTCTTCTTATCAGTCATTGTATTAGGGCCCAACATAATCCATCTTTTAACTTAACTAATATCTGCAAAGACTCTACTTCAAAATAAAGTTATATTCTGAGATTCCTGCTGGAAGTGAATGGGGGTAGAGGGATTCTATTCAACCCAGCATAAAGATAGTCTATGCAATTTATCTTTCTTGAGACTGAGTTGCACCTTGTGGGACTCCTGGGTACAAAATCCTTTTTGTGTCCTCTTCCCTGAGTTCCAAAGAGCAGGTTCAAACAGTTCCTAATCAAGGAAGGGAGGGGATGCAGAGACAAGGGAGGAGCAGTCAAGAAACAATAGTGCAGCCTTGGGGCAGGGTCCTGGTTCCCCCTTAAGGGATACACATAACAATATCTTTGAGTTGTTTTGCAGTTACTGAAAACCCCACTGGATGGGAGAAGTTAACTGTATTCTGCCCACAAGCACATAGACCCCAGACCAGTTGGAACCAGAAGTCTTATGATGTTGACTCCCAATTACCTCACCACAAACCAGTCAGAAGAATGTCCATGAGCTGATCACACCTTCCTCCTTGAACCATTACTATAAAACTCCTCACTACCCGCTCCAGGTCGGAACACACAGCTTTGAGGGCATTGGCCTACTGTGGGCTCCTTTGCCTTGCAAAGCAATAAAGCTATTATTTTCTACTTCACCCAAAACTCTGTCTCCGAGATTTAATTTGGTGTCAGGGTAGAGAGGCCAAATTCAGCTTCAAATTTGGACAATATTCTATTTCAAAAGACATTCACACAGGGTGATTGAAATTAAAACATGTCCATTCACACCACTGTACTAAGTGGAGAGAAAAACATTTGAGGATGAAGAAAAAAATAGTGGTTAGTTTCTCCTTGTGGCCAAGACTATAATATAGAACTACTAGATACTGGATATTAAAGATCACAACAACAAGATAAACTTGGGAGGATCTTCTCTGAGGTTATGAAAAGGTGAAGCTATAATCAAAAGCATCTAGGAAACTGCAATAAACTTTCTCTGATAGAAGAGAATTTAATCAGATGGTGGTGTATTTTGCAGAAACACCCTCTACCTCACTGTCTGTTTTTTTTCTTTTTCAGTATTTAACATCCTTCACTTGGATCTGCCACTGTTCATGGAAGGTTCTGGTTACAGAAGTCAAGGGGTAAACTTCTAACCTCTGTGCTTACACAAGGCATTCTCTTGTCACAAACATGATGCTAGGTGGCCTCCAGCCATTTCTGCATGAATCCCCTGCCATTTACCCATCTACCGAAATTTAAAGAATCAGACAGAGAACTACAAGATCAAGAAACCAGATTTTTGTGTGTGTGGTGGTGGGGCATTCTTTGCTCTGATATATGTACCCTTAAACCAATCTTGTTATTTGGGTTACAATTTAATGATGTGTTCTTTTGCAAAAACGATCTTTTTTTAATAGGCCTAACTGGACTATTTGTCTATTCAATATCTTTCAGCATCTTGTCAAACCCTGAGAGTTCATTAAACTTTCATAGACTTGCTGATACACAGGCAAGGCAAAAAAGACCCTATAGGTCACTAAACATGGAGAACTTGATCAAGCCCTTGGATATCCCCAAATCCTTGCTCTGTAGGGAGCCACAGGCAATGCTGAAAGTGGAAGTGGCTTTACCTCCTTTTCTACTGGACCATGTGACCTAGAGTAAATCAGTTAACATCTTGACTTCAGTTGCTTTTTTGTAAAATGTACAATAGAACACAATAAAACATGGTAAAATGCAGTCGTTTATCTGCTAAAGAGTGGTAATAGCTCCCTGGTTTCGAAGCTCTATTATAGGAGGACCTTGTGCTAGATGTATTTTCCCAAACTATTTTATTTACTCTTTACATTAATCTTTAGGTTAGGTGTTATTAGCAACAATTTGAAGATGACAAAACAGGATTCATATGAGTTGAGTAGCTTATCCAAAATGAACAAGGTGTAAGGAAAACATCCAGGATTCAGACGTAGTTCACTGACTCCAAAGTCTATTCTCCTTTGGTACCCAATGTTGTCCTTATAGGACTTGGGCTAGATGATCTCTTGAGGTGCTTTCTAACCCCAACATCTATAATACTCTAGTGTGATACTTGGTACAGCAAAGAGGGTTGATTTTTGGTACACAGCTGAGGACCGTTTGCAATGGGCACAGTCTATTTTTATTACCCTTGTCTTCTCTGAGAAAGAAGAATTCAGGGATACAGGATGACCTTACAGCATCTCTCCTTTATCCATTGCCTTCCTGATACTGCCAATAATATTAATGTCTATTCTCTATCTTTCTCACCTGATTTCCCTCTACCCTTCACCTCTTTCCCACAAATGTGAAAATGGCAGCTCTCACTTAACTGTTCATTGGTGTCTGTCTTGTCTAGAAAAAGTCAGGGAAATAGTACCTTTTATGTAGTGTTTCATGGAGTAAAGAAAATAATACTCATTGACTGCCAACTCATTAGGTATTCTGTTAGAATCATTTCATATATAATTTCACCTAATTGACAGCAGCAAAACCACTAGCTAACTTTGTGAAAATGCGTTTTCTGAAGGTAACTACAACCTACAAGCCTGTATATACACAGAATCCAGAAAAGACAACCAGAAACATTATTTTTGTGACTCAGCTGCCACCCACAAGTTCTACCTCTCTTCCCCCAAGTTAGGTGTTCTTTTTCCAGATGGAAGGACTGAAGTCCAAAGAATTTAAATATTCTACTCAAGATCAAACATACTGTGAGCCTGCATTCAAACTAATTTTTTTCTGGCTCCAGTGTATTTGCTGGTCTCTACTCTTCACATCCTCCTACTCTGGTTCTGTCTTGGAAGGTGTTTACTCTGTGTCAGTCCTGTTCTAGGTGCTACAAATGGAGCTGGTAAGAAACCCAAGTCCCTGCACTCATTGACCTAATACTGTGAGTGGAAGCAACTGAAAATAAATGAGGAAATGAATACATAATGACAGATGACTTTGTGTGGTGCTAGGTGTTATGAAGAATACAACTTCAGGTTGTGTATTAGTAAGAGGGCTTAGAGTGTACAATTCAGATGCATTAAAGAGAAGGCATTTAATAGGAAACCCATGTGCTAGAAAGGAGCAGACATAATATCATCTGAAGGACAATATTCTGCAGAGAGGAAGAGCTAGTACAAAGGCCCTGATGCAGGAGTTTTTACCTGAAAACTGGGTTTGCCTCTTGGTGGATGATAAGCCAATAGAAACAACCAAGCCATAGCTCAGGAGAAGAAAGGATTTATTATTACTTGCAGCAAGTAAGGAGAACACTGGGGATCTTTCCCAAAGCAGTGTCACCCCACCAGCACAATTGGGAAAGTTTTATTTATTTAATTTATTTATTGTGGCTATATTGGGTGTTCACTGCTGCACACAGGCTTTCTCTAGTTGCAGTGAGTGGGGGCTACTCTTTATTGTGGTGAGCGGGCTTCTCAATGCTATGGCTTCTCTTGTGGAGCATGGGCTCTAGGTGCGTGGGCTTCAGTAGTTGTGGTACATGAGCTCAGGAGTTGTGGTTCACAGGATCTAGAGTGCAGGCTCAGTAGTTTTAGCACACGGGCTTAGTTGCTCCTCGGCATGTGGGATCTTCCCAGACCAGGGCTCAAAACCGTGTCCCCTGCATTGGCAGGCTGATTCTTAACAACTGTGCCACCAGGAAAGTCCAAAATTGGGAAAATTTTAAGCTAAGGGAACATGCATATTCATGAAGGGGCTTGAGCAGAGGAGAATTCAGCATAGAATTAGGGTCCAGGTCGACAGAGTCCAAGCTTTAGTTGACTGAAGTCAGGAAGGTCAACATCATCATTCCATCCTCAACCTGGGTGGGGGCTTTAGTTCCTGCAGAACTCAAAGGTATATTATTATGTATATCCCTTGAGGCACCAGGACCCTGCCCCAAGGCTGCACTCTTGTTTGACTGCTCCTCCCTTTTTTCTGCATTCCCTCCCTTAATATCATTAATTACTAAGACCTGTTCAAGGGCAAGTATTGCAGTTAGGCTTATATCACAAAATGGCTTAGGCCAAAATGGGTTCTCTCACATGGAGAAAGCCTTTCCTGGTTCTCTTTCTCCAGGGACCCCCTAACCTATCTGCTACACGCTGAGCTGGTATGTTCAAGGTACAGATAAAAAACACATTCCCAGAGATTTGGGAGCTTTTCTCTCTTGCCCATTTGTCATTAATGAGAGATGCTGTAGCTTAGACCAGAAGGAAGGCTGGTTCCCTGGACCAGCAGAAGGACACAAACTCCATCTGGAAGCCATGGTGCCATTCATCACTCCTGCAGGGTGACTGCCTGCTCTTTGTGGGACAAAAGTCAGTCCTGCACACCCAGACCAGTTCAGGTCCTCTCTCCCTGGAGGAACTCTATAACACACAAAGCAATGTGGTATTGTTTTTAAATTACAGAAGTGGCATTTCATTGCATAGGTTCTAAGCAAAAAGTCATGAAATTGTAGAAGAAATGGCCACAACAACTTGCAGGAAGTCCCAAAGGGGAGAAGAAATAAACAAAAAGACTGGAGGAAAAGAACGAGGCATTTCAGTTGACCTTAAGCTGACTTTTCTTCATTTCCCATAAGGTCACATTCAAAACTCCCTTTGCATTTGGATGGCTTATGCTGGTTGGATGTTTATTATAGGAAAATGATCACCTTTTCTGCACCTTCTCCAGTCAAGTCTGTGCAGTTGATGACAATAGGGAAAAGATGAATGCAAAACCATCTGGGACCTTGCTTCCTGGTAAATCACAGAAAGCAAACAGAAAGCAAAGAGGATGTCTTTTAATTCTGATAAAATGATCTGCTCCTTCTTTTCCCTTAATCTCTACTATCCCTGCCTTTGCAGGAAAATGATGGCTAAAATATACATGATGATATTCAGGGCAAAAGAATTCAGAGTATTTCAGGTAACATGTATCCCTAGGAGAGTCATACATTTTCAGGTCTGAAAATCTAATCAGGTCCTAAGGGAGGGTTTATGTGGTAAGGTTGACAGTGGTGTTTTGTTTTTGTTTCCATTTCAACATGCTTTCCCTCTTCAGAAGGTCATGCATACAGTATCTGGCTTACACAATAATATTAGAAATGCCCTGTCAGCCAGCTAACAGTAACACATTTACAAAGCACTCACTATATAAAAATAGCTTTTTTTAAAAAAAAAAATTATTGAAAATATAGTTGATTTACAATGTTGTGTTAATTTCTGCTGTTCAGCAAAGGGAATCAGTTATACATATATATATTCTTAAAAAGAGCTTCTTGAAGGAAATTCACTCTTACCCTAATATTGTGGCCTGCTAGGGTCTGGGGCCATATATGGATGTAATAGGGTGAAGTTATTATCTCAACTAGTTTATATCAGTACTAGAGCAGCTCCTCCAAGGCACAGCTGAATTCAACCAATATGGAGGGAGATGGAGGAGAGATTCAGAAAAAAAGTGTTCAATGCACATGCTCATCATCTTTTGCCAAGAAAATTTTCATAATTTTGGCATTTTGAGCATATACAATCAGTCAATTAAACATGTCCCAGTTTTACTTCCTAAATTGTCTTTGGGTCACATTTGCTTCCACAGCCTCTGTTCAGGGCTGGGATTGAGAAGATAACCAGGACTCCCTTCCTGCCTTGAGGGACTTATGCTCCTCATTAACAAATGGGACAGACCAGGTGAGGTACAGGACATGTGGTCTGCTCCTGCTTGATGGTCATGGAGTTGCCCAGAGTGATGCAGAACAAGAGTCAAAGGAACTGTGACCCACCTACATGTCTAAGCTAGGACAGTCACATTCTGTTAAAAACTTGAAAGGATAAGAAAAGGGAAGTGAATGAAATTTTTTGATATTGTGAAGGCCTCAGAAAATGTGAGTGGGAGTGCAAGACCGGAAGTAAAGAGAGCCACGGTGATTTCAGAACAGACACCTGGAGAGTCTGAGAAGGAGACAGACATGCTAATGTGACACCCAAGCAGATACTTTGCTTCAAGTGGGATTATCAGCAGCAAAAACTTCAACAACTCCTGAAACCCAGGCTGCACCCAGACCAATGAAGCCAGGATCTCTGGACTGGGGCCCAGGTGATGCCATGTGCAGCCATGGCTGAGAACATGTGAACTTGACACTGTATATGGTGAAGAAACCCCACAGAGAATACTGCTCGGCATCCAGCTAGCCTGTCTTCCTCCTTTTTTGCCCCAGACCCCAGGGATCTTGGCCAGGTTCCCTCTTTTCTGGGCAGTGTCTCTACCCAATCTAACTTGGGAATCTCTTCTCTCTTCTAAACCTAAATTCTTTCTTTGGCTCTCCTAAATACAAAGCATATTGACTCTTTTTAATTATACAGACATAGAGGAGGAACAGTAATTCATGAGATCAAGTTAACAAGTGTACATATGCTGCAAGACTTTAGGATCCAAGAACCCGTTCCACATGGTGCTGTACAAAATGCCTTCCATGCATCATGATTTCACTAAGTCCTCACAACCATTCTATGAAGAAAAGAACTGTAAGAACTGTTAGATCCCTTTTTTTTAACAGATGGGAAAACAGCTTAGAAAAGTTAAATAATTTAGCAAAGATCCTTTGGCACATCTGTGATGAAGACTTGATGTGAGCCCAAGTCTGTGGGATTTACGTCCCTGACCTTAACTGGTCATAGGGCAATATCATAGGATATGATCAAGGCTATCACTGTTCATCATTTTCCTTTTGCTGTTGAGGCTGAAGCCCCAACTCAACACAAACTCCTGACACCAGCTCTAGGAAGGCCTGTGGTCCTTCTCCACCATGGTCACTCCCCTAGCTGGATGATGCCTTTGGGGCTAAAGTCTAAAATCCAGGCAGAGCCGGACTAGCATAATTTAGTGTGGGTTTGGGACTCTGAGTCTTCCAATTTTAAACTGTATGACCTTGAGTGAGTTACTTCTTTATCTCTTTGAGCTTTAGTGCTCATTGATATTACAAGATTTTTTTTTTCAAAAAGCATTGTTAATGAGAACTAAAAGAGAAAACACATAAAAATGTCTATTAAAATGCAAATGTGAAACATATTCCAAATAGATGGTGGTAGGCAGGGAAGTCATTGGTTTATATTTCAGAGATGACACCCACCCAGGACACTCCAGACACAGAACTCTCTCCTGCTGCTTCGGGGTATTGCCTCCCATGGGACTGCAATGGAAGCACATATAAACCTCAGTCCTGGCCCAAAGAAGGGACTAGTTTCCACAGCCCCCACTCCATACCCCCAAGTTTTGAGACTACTGAGCCATGAACAAGTGTTTTAAGGGGGAAAGCAGCCTGACAGAGGTTTCTGGGGACCCAGGACAGGAGGAGAAGGATCACAGATGTGACTGTACATCACAAAGTCATCAGTAGACAGAACTGACCAACTCAATGCCAGTGACTTCCTGAAACTCGTTAATGATGAATGTTAATTAGGCTTCTATAATCTTTTTTATTCCTGCTGGTTAGACATGTATTTATTTCATGAATTTCATGCTTTAATTAATGATTTTATGTTCTATATATTACCTTGGCTTATAAATTCAAATGGACTCTTGGAGGCTCTTCAAGTAGGAAATGCATTCCATAAATGTAAGATTTTATTAATCTTGATTATTAATTTTAAAATGAATAATTAATCTCATTCTCATTCCACCTTTTATGGTGTTTCTGGAACTGTTACTTTCTTTCATGTGTGACCCAGAACACCTCACTCTTCCGGGGCTGTCATTTGTTTTGAATATCAAGATTTATGTTATCTTTGCATTCAGTCTTTGTCTTAGTGAGGACTCCTAAGAGCAAGTCACAGACGCAAATTAGGGCTGATATGAACAAAAGTGGAAATGATTGAACAAATGTCAGACAGAAGAGTGAAGGTTGGAAAAACCTGACTTGTAAATGTGCAGAATCCAAAAGAGGCTACACCCACCACCCACACCCCATAACTATGTGAGGGAAGGACTACTGCCCTCCTCGCTGAATCCAAGACATGTCAACAGCACTGCCAAGGGTTCTGCACTGGACATGGGTTCAGCCTCAATCACTGCTCCCATTTATCACTAGCTCCTCTCTGATGCAGAGACATGTACATCTATCTCATTGACCCCTGGTCACCTGCCCATGCTCTGATGCAAAAGAGGCTGAGAAGAAAGATTCTGGACCACTCAGATCCTTAGCAGGAATGCACTCCAAATAGACAGGGATTTCAGATGTTGGAACTCCCCAAAGACAATTGCCTAGTATAGTCTCCTTCCTTACCAGCTTCACCAGTTTGTAGAATAGTAAAGCTTCATTGCCTATACTTCAGTGTCTTTGAAATTAGTATTGTTATTACTTCTGGTTGTGAAGGGCAAATTATTTTTCTCTGTTAAGGTGTTGTGTTTCTTTTTGTTTTGGGGGGTTTGTTTTCTTTTGATTTTTCTTCTTCTATTTTGGCAACACTGGATATTTAATAAATTTAAAATTTCCCCAAATTAGTCTTACATTGCACATGGTTAAGAGTTTGGGCTTTGGAGTCAGACTCTCTGACTTAAGATCTGTCTGTCCCCTCACCAGCTATGTTAACCTTAACCATCCTGTGTCTCACATTTCTCTCCTGAAAATTAAAATAAAAATAATAAATACCTCTTAGGGCATTTGTGAGAATTCAATGATTAATACAGTGACACTCAGAGTGTGGTTTTTGGGTAGGACCAGCTGACCTCTGGGACCACATCTGGCCCCTGGGTCCTGAGCTTAAGCTCCTCACATTTTCACCCACCCTGCTGTCAAGGACTTTTCCACTTTTTTTTTTTTTAACTGTTGTGATTCTGTTTTGTGTTGTTGTTTCACTTCTATTTTTTCTAATATATTTTTAAATTTTATTTTTTTTTATTCTTTGTTATTGTTCTGTTCCTTTTAAATTGTTGCCTTTTTTTTTTTTTGCCATGCCACATGGCTTGTGGGGTCTTGGTTCCCAGGCCAGGAGTCAGGACTGACCTCCTGTGGTGGCAGTGCTGAGTCTAAGCCACTGGACTAACAGAGAACCTCAGACCACAGGGAATATTAATCAGAGTGAGGTCTCCCAGCGATCCTCATCTCAGCACTAAGACCTGGCTCCACCCAACTGCCTGCAAACTCCAGTGGAGGATGCCTCAGGCCAAACAACCAGCAAGACAGTAACACAGCCCCACCCATCAAAGAAAAAAGAGACAACAAAATAATATGTAACAGATGAAGGAGCAAGTTAAAAACTCCCAAGATCAAATAAATGAAGAGGAAAGAGGCAACCTATCTGAAAAAGAATTCAGAGTAATGAGAGCAAAGATGATCTAAAATCTCAGAAATAGAATGGAGACACAGATTGAGAAATTACAAGAAATGTTTGACAAGGACCTAGAAGAAGTGATGAACAACACAATAACTGAAATGAAAAATACAGTAGAACAAATCAATACCAGAATAATTGAAGCAGAAGAACGAATAGGTAAACTGGAAGATAGAATGGTAGAAATAACTGCTGAGGAACAGAATAAAGAAAATAGAATGAAAAGAAATGAGCACAGTTTCATAGATCTCTGGGACAACATTAAATGCACCAACATTAGAATTATAGACATCCTAGAAAAAGAAGAGAAAGAGAAAGAGTCTGAGAAAATATTTGAAGAGATTATAGCAAAAAACTTCCTTAACATGGAAAAGGAAATAGCCAACCAAGTCCAAGAAGGGCAGAGAGTCCCATACAGGATAAACCTAAGGAGAAACACACCCAGACACATATTATTCAAACTAACAAAATTAAATACAAAGAAAAAATATTAAAAGAAGTAAGGGAAAAACAACAAATAATATACAAGGGAATTCCTGTAAGGTTAACAGCTGATTTTTCAACAGAAAATCTACAGGACATCAGGGAGTTTCAAAATATATTTAAAGTGAAGAAAAAGAAAAACCTACAGCCAAGATTACTCTACCCAGCAAGATTACCCAAGATTACTATCATTTAGATTCAACAGAGAAAAGAAAGCTTTATAGACAAGCAAAAGCTAAGAGAATTCAGCACCATCAAACCAGCTTTACCACCTACAAGAAGGACCTACAAAAACAAACCCAAAACAATTAAGAAAATGGTAATAGGAACATGCATATAGATAATTACCTTAAATGTGAATGGGTTAAATGCTCCAACCAAAAGACACAGGCTCATTGAATGGATACAACAATAAGACCCTTGTAAATGCTGTCTACAAGAAACCCACTACATACCTAAGGACACATACAGACTGAAAGTGAGGGGATGGAAAAAGATATTCCTTGCAAATGGAAATCAAAAGAAAACAGGAGTAGCAATACTCATATCAGATAAAATAGACTTTAAAATAAAGAATGTCACAAGAGACAAGAAAGGACACTACATGATGGTCAAGAAATCAAACCAAGAAGATATAACAATTATAAATTTATATGCACCCAACATAGGAGCGCCTCAATACATAAGGCAAATGCTAACAGCTATAAAAGAGGAAATTGACAATAACACAATAATAGTAGGGGACTTTAACACCTCATTTACACCAATGGACAGATCATCCAAAGAGAAAATTAATAAGGAAACACAAGCTTTAAATGACACAATAGAACAGATAGATTTAATTGATGTTTATAGGACATTCCATCCAAAAACAGCAGATTACCCTTTCTTCTCAAATGCACACAGAACATTCTCCAGGACAGACCACATCTCAGGTCACAAATCAAACCTCAGTAAATTTAAAAAAAAAAAAATTGAAATCATATCAAGTATCTTTTCTGACCACAACACTATGAGATTAGAAATCAATTACAGGATATAAAGCTGTAAAAAACACAAACACTTTGAGGCTAAACAATTTGCTACTAAATATGCAAGAGATCACTGAAAAAATCAAAAAGGAAATCATAAAACACATAGAAACAAATGACAATGAAAACATGATGATCCAAAACCTATGGGATACAGCAAAATAGTTCTAAGAAGGAAGTTTATAACAATTCAATTTCACCTCAAGAAACAAGAAAAATTTCAAATAAATAATCTAACCTTACACCTAAAACATCTACAGAAAGAGGAAGAAGAACAACAACAAAAAACACCCAAAGTTTAGAAGGAAAGAAATCATAAATATCAGCAGGATAAATGAAATATAGAAATATAAATGAAGAAAACAATAGCAAAGATCAATAAAACCAAAAGTTGGTTCTTTGAGAAGATAAACAAAATTGATAAAACTTTAACCAGACTCATCAATAAAAAAAGGGAGCGGACTCAAATCAATAAAATTAAAAATGAAGAAGGAGAAATTACACCTGACACTGCAGAAATACAAAGGATCATAAGAGACTACTATATGCCAATAAAATGGACAACCTGGAAGAAATGGACAAATCCTGTTAAAGGAACAGCTCTCCAATACTGAACCAGAAAGAATTAGAAAATATGAACAGTCCAATCACGTCATGAAATTGAAACTGTGATTAAAAATCTTCCAATAAAATAAAGCCCAGGACCAGATGGCTTCATAGGCGAATTCTATCAAATATTTAGAGAGGAGCTAACATCCATTCTTCTCAAATTCTTCCAAAAAATTGCAGAGAGAGGAACACTCCCAAAATTGTTCTATGAGTACACCATCACCCTGACACCAAAACCAGACAAAGATGTCACAAAACAAGAAAACTACAGGCCAATATCACTGATGAACATAGACGCAAAAATCCTCACCAAAATGTTAGCAAATAGAATGCAACAACATATTAAAAAGATCAAACACCATGATCAAGTGGGATTTATTCCAGGGATACAAGGATTCTTCAGTATACTCAAATCAATAAATGTGATACACCATATTAACAAATTGAAGAATAAAAACCATAGGATCATCTCAATAGATGCAGAAAAAGCTTTTGACAAAATTCAACACCAATTTATGATAAAAACTCTCCAGAAAGTGGGTATAAAGGGAAACTACCTCAACATAATGAAGGCCATATATGACAAACCCACAACAAACATCATTCTCAATGGTGAAAAACTGAAAGCCTTTCCTCTAAGATCAGGAATAAGACAAGGATGTCTACTCTCACCACTCTTCTTCACCAGAGTTTTGGAAGTCCTAGCCATGGCAATAAGAGAAGAAAAAGAAATAAAGTGAATCTGAATTGAAAAAGAAGTAAAGCTGTCACAGTTTGCAGATGGCATAACACTGTACATAGAAAATCCTAAATATGCCACCAGAAAACTACTACAGCTAATCAATGAAATTTGCAGGATACAAAATTAATGCACAGAAATCTGCATTCCTGTGCACTAAAATGAAAGATCAGAAAGAAAAATTAAGGAAACAATCCCATTTACCATCACAACAAATAGAATAAAATAACTAGGAATAAACCTACCTAAGGAGGCAAAACACCTGTACTCAGCAAACTATAAGACACTGATGAAAGAAATCAAAGATGACAGAAACAGATGGTGAGATATACTGTGTTCTAGGATTGGAAGAATCAACATTGTGAAAATGACTATACTACCCAAAGCAATCTACAGATTCAACACAATCACTATTAAATTATGGCATTTTTCGGAGTTAGAACAAAAATTTTACAATTTGTATGGAATAACTAAAGATGCTGAATAGCAAAAACAATCTTGAGAAAGAAAAATGGAGCCGGAAGAATCAGGCTCCCTGACTTCAGATTATACTACAAAGCTACAGTAATCAAAACATTGTGGTACTGGCACAAAAACAGAAATATAGATCAATGGAACAGGATAGAAAGCCCAGAGATAAACCCACACACATATGGTCACCTTATCTTTGATAAAGGAGGCAAGAATATACAGTTGAGAAAAGACAGTCTCTTCAATAAATGGTGCTGGGAAAACTGGACAGCTACATGTAAGAGAATGAAATTAGAACACTCCCTACAGCCATACACAAAAATAAACTCAAAATAATTGAAGATATAAATGCAAGTCCAGACACTATAAAACTCTAGGAGGAAAACATAGGAAAAACACTCTTTGACATAAATCACAGCAAGATCTTTTTTGACCCACCTCCTAGAGTAATGAAAATAAAACCAAAATAAATAAATGAGATCTAATTAAGACTAAAAGCTTTTGCACAGCAAAGGAAACCATAAAGAATTCGAATAGACAACCCTGAGAATGGGAGAAAATGTTTGCAAATGAAGCAACTGACAAAAGATTAACCTCCAAAATATACAAACAGCTCAGGTAGCTCAATATCAAAAAAACAAACAAAAAAAAAACAATTAAAAAATAGGTGGAAGACCTAAATAGACATTTCTCCAAAGAAGACATACAGATGGCCAAAAACACTTGAAAAGATGCTCAACAACACTAATTATCAGAGAAAAGTCAATGAAGACTACAATGAGGTATCACCTCACACTGGTCAGAATGGCCATCATCAAAAAAATCTACAAAAGGTAAATGCTGGAGAGGGTGTGGAGAAAAGGGAACCCTCTGGCTCTGTTAGTGGGAATGTAATTTGATACATCCACTATGGAGAACAGTATGGGAGTTCCTTAAAAAACTAAAAATAAAACTACCATATGACCCAGCAATCCCACTACTGGGCATATACCCTGAGAAAACTATAATTCAAAAAGACACATGTACCCCAATGTTCATTGCAGCACTATTTACAATAACCAGGTCATGGAAAAGACCTAAATGTCCATCGACAGATGAATGGATAAAGAAGATGTTGTGTGTATATATATATATATATATATATATTCACACAATGGAATATTATTCAGCCATAAAAAGGAATGAAATTGGGTCATTTGTAGAGATGTGGATGGACCTAGAATCTGTCCTATAGAGTGAAGTAAGTCACAAAGAGAAAAACAAATATCATATATTAATACATATATGTGGAATCTACAAAAGTGATACAGATGAATCTATTTGCAGGGCAGGAATAGATATGCAGATGTAGAGAACAGATGGGTGGACACAGGGGAAAGGGGAGGTTGGGACAAAATGGGAGATTAGGACTGACATATATACACTACCTTGTATAAAACAGATAGCTGTTGAGAACATGATGTATAGTGCAGGGAGCTCAGCTTAGTGTTCTGTGATGACCTAGATGGGTGGGATAGGGAGAAGGGAAGTTCAAGTGGGAGGCGATATGGTGATATAAGTTTACATGTAGCTGATTCACTTTGTCATACAGCAGAAATTAACACAATATGGTAAAGCAATTATACTCTAATTATAAGAAATAAAAAATAATAAAGGTGACATATAGTGGGGTGCCTATGTTCTTTCTTTTAATTTCTGGCTTTTTATGTTTTCCCTGAAAAGTAGAGAATAGAACTTGTCAGTTGGTTGGTGATATTTGTAGGAAGATTTTGGGTCAAGATAAGGAGAAGAATAACCAAACTAACAGCTCCCCTCACAAATTAAAAGATTGGGCTTCCATAAGCAGAAGATGGATTATATCTCTAAAAGAGTGTAAGAACTGAAAAAAAGTGTGGCTAAGATGCCTTCTGAGTCTCCTTTTGATTCTGAAATTATGTAGAGGATGCACCTCTGTGTAATTGAATAGCTGTTGAATAGTGACTGAAGTGACCAGGAGGGGTGTGCATCACCACATTCTTTGCATATCTACATCTTTAGCTCTACTACCTTTTTTTTTGCTTCTTCAAATAGTTCCTCTTCCCCCAAGGATGCAGCTTTCAATGTTATGTTCAATTTCCCAGTATAATACCACTTCCTCCCCCATATACTTTTCACTGACGGTTGTTCAGTCTGTACCTGGTAGGGCAGCTGTTTCTTCTGCTCCAGGTATTCAGACACAGTTGCCTTCTCTGGTATATGAGTTAAGCAACATTTGTTTGGTTTCCATCAACCACCTTGGCATGCCCTTTCAAATGCCTTTTTTTTCCCCACCTGCAACTCATTAAGATAACTGATTTTTTTAAAAAAACTTTATTTTAGCTATAGCATAAATTTTACTCCTTTAAAGAATGTGATGGCCTGACTGGTTTTTAAATGATGTTAAAGTGTTTATAATGACAAGTGCTCTCCCTAGAAGATGGCATGGGGTTCCTGGTGGGGAGTAGCAATTTCCATTTCAGTGAACCAGACAGAAAGGACTTTTCCTGAGGGAGTGACTTAGGATAGACACTCCCAGGCACCTTCTGAGAGTAAGAGGTGCAAGACACAGAAGAAAGAGGCAAAGAGACATCTGTGGAATATAATTTCTGGGGAAAGAGACAACTACAACCACCACAAATCCCAGAGATTTACAAACGAGTTGAAGGAGCTATAAAGAGTCCTGAAGTCATCAGATCTGGTTTGCGTCCTGGTGGCTCTACCTCTTCCTTGCTGTGTAATATTGAGCAAGACTGGGGAGTGGAGCTCAGGGTTTGGTGGGGACAAATGGGGTGGTGAGGGTGAGGAGATAATTAGCTGACAATACATAGTGCTCAGTTATGAAGAATTCTGTGAATTAAAATAAAATTGTAATTTTATTAATGGCCAAACAACCACTTTGTCATAGGTGTCAGAGAATGTATAAGACAAGTTGGAAAGGAATTGAGAAAAACAAACTATAAGATTAGGGCAACAACTTAGGGATCTAGAATAAGACAATAGCAGTGGTAGTAACAACGAGACAGACACAACAACTAATAAGAAAAATCAATTAGGTGAATTGTTGAGGATAAATATGACTCCTCATTTTTTTGGTTTAGTGGTGCCAATCATAACATCAGAGCAGGATGAAATTACGTGGAAGAAAATAAGGGATTCTTCTGAGGTCATTTTGACACAAAGGGCTTATATATCATATAGGTGGAAATGATCTACAGATGGTCATATTTGGATGTGAAATTCAACTCATAGCAATATTTTTTTTGTATCTGTCTCCTAAGGCAAAAGAAACAAAAGCAAAAATTAATAAATGGAACCTAATTAAACTTAAAGGCCTTTGCACAGAAAAGGAGACCATCAGCAAAATGAAGACAACCTGCTGAGTGGAAGAAAATATTTGCAAATGATATTACCAATAAGGAGTTAATATCCATAATATATAAATATCTCATAAAGCACAATATCAAAAAACTACCCAATTAAAAAGTGGGCAGAAGATCTGAATAGGCATTTTTCCAAAGAAGATATACAAATGGCAACAGGTACATGAAAAGATGCTCAACATTTTTAATCATCAGATAAATACAAATCAAAACCAACCACAATGAGATAACACCTCACACCTGTCAGAATGTGTATCATGAAAAAGTCTCAAAATAAAATATGTTGTGAAGATGTGGAGAAATATCAACCCACGTACACTTCTGGTGAAAATGTAAACTGGTGTAGCCACTATGGAAAACAGTATGGAGCTTGCTCAAAAAATAAAAATAAAACTATCACATGATCCAGCAATTCCACTAGGTATATATAGCCAAAGAAATTGAAAACACTAATTCAAAAAGATATATGCACCTGCATGTTTATAGCAGCATTATTTATAATAGTCAAGATATGGAAACAGCCTAAGTGTCCATCAACAGATAAATGAATAAAGAAGTTGTGGTATATATATAACAGACTATTACTTGGCCATAAAAAAGAATGAAATTTTGCCATTTGCAAGAATGTGGATAGACCTAGACAGTATTATGCTTAGTAAAATAAGTCAGAGAAAGACAAATATTCTATGTTATTACTTATATGTGGAATCTAAAAAATAAAATAAATGAATAAATATAACAAAACAGAAACAGATTCATAGATATGGAGAAAAAACTAGTGGTTACCAGTAGGGAAAGGTGAGGGGAGGGGCATGATAGGGTAGGGGATTAAGAGATACAAACTACTCTTTGTATATGTATATGTATAAAATAAATAACAATAATAGAAATCACAGAGATAAACCTACCTAAGGAGACAAAAGACCTGTATGCAGAAAACTATAAGACACTGATGAAAGAAATTAAACATGATACAAACAGATGGAGAGATATACCATGTTCTTGGATTGGAAGAATAAACATTATGAAAATGACTATACTACCCAAAACTACAGATTCAGTGCAATCCCTATCAAACTACTAATGGCATCTATCACAGAACTAAAACAAAAAGTTTCATAATTTGTAAGGAAACACAAAAGACCCTGAATAGCCAAAGCAATCTTGAGAAAGAAAAACGGAGCTGGAGGAATCAGGCTCCCTCACTTCAGACTATACTACAAAACTACAGTAATCCAGACAGTATGGTACTGGCACAAACACAGAAATATAGATCAATGGATCAGGACAGAAACCCCAGAGATAAACCCACACACGTATGGTCACCTTATTATTATTATTTTTGTGTGGTATGCAGGTCTCTTACTGCCGTGGCCTCTCCTGTTGCGGAGCACAGACTCCGAACACACAGGGCCAGTGGCCATGGCTCATGGACCCAGCCGCTCCGTGGCATGTGGAATCCTCCCGGACCAGGGCACGAACCTGTGTCCCCTGCATTGGCAAGCAGACTCCCAACCACTGCACCACCAGGGAAGCCCTGGTCACCTTATTTTTGATAAAGGAGGCAAGAATATACAATGGAGAAAAGACAACCTCTTCAATGAGTGGTGTTGGGAAAGCTGGACAGCTACATGTAAAAGAATGAAATTAGAGCACTCCCTAACACCAAACACAAAAATAAACTCAAAATGGATTAAAGACCTAAATGTAAGGTCAGACACTATCAAACTCTTAGAGGAAAACATAGGCAGAACACTCTGAAATAAATCACAGCAAGATCCTTTCTGACCTACCTCCTAAAGAAATGGAAATAAGAACAAAAATAGACAAATAGGACCTAATGAAACTTAAAAGCTTTTGCACAGCAAAGGAAAACATAAGATGTAAAGGCAACCCTCAGAATGGGAGAAAATACTTGCTAATGAAGCAACTGACAAAGAATTAACCTCCAAAATTTACAAGCAGCACATGCAGCTCAAAATCTAAAAAACCAATAACCCAAACCAAAAATGGGCAAAAGGCCTAAATAGACATTTCTCCAAAGAAGATATACAGATTGCCAACAAATACATGAAAAGATGCTCAACATCACTAATCATTAGAGAGATAAAAATCAAAACTTCAATGAGGTATCACCTCACACCAGTCAGAATGGCCATCATCAAATAATCTACAAACAATAAATGCTGGACAGGGTGTGGAGAAAAGGGAACCCTCTTGCACTGTTAGTGGGAATGTAAATTGATACACCACTATGGAGAACAGTATGGAGGTTCCTTAGAAAACTGAAAATAGAACTATCATATGACCCAGCAATCCCACTACTGGACATATATCCTGAGAAAACCATAATTCAAAAAGAGTCATGTGCCACAAGGTTCATTGCAGCTGTATTTACAATAGCCAGGACATGGAATCAACTTAAGTTTCCATTGACAGATGAATGGATAAAGAAGATGTGTCACATATATACAATGGAATATTACACAGTCATAAAAAGAAATGAAATTGAGTTATTTGTAGTGAGGTGGATGGACCTAGAGTCTGTCATACAGAGTGAAGTAGGTCAGAAAGAGAAAAACAAATACTGTATGCTAACACACATATATGGAATCTTAAAAAAAAAAAAAACTGTCATGAAGAACCTAGGGGCAAGACAGGAATAAAGACACAGACCTACTAGACAATAGATTTGAGGATATGGGGAAGGGGAAGGGGAAGCTGGGACAAAGTGAGAGAGTGGCATGGACATACATATACCACCAAACATAAAATAGATAGCTAGTGGGAATCAGCCGCATAGCACAAGAAGATCAGCTGGGTGCTTTGTGGCCACCTGGAGGGGTGGGATAGGGAGGGTGGGAGGGAGGCAGACACAAGAGGGAAGAGATATGGGGACATATGTATATGTATAAACGGATTCACTTTGTTATAAAGCAGAAACTAACACACCATTGTAAAGCAATTATACTCCAATAAAGATGTTTAAAAAAAAAGAATCAAACTAAAATAAAATAGTTTCATAAAAAAAAGAATAATTCCAGAGTATTCTATTTTCAATAATTCAAAAAAAAAAAAAAAGGAAAAAGAAACTCTTTAACTATTGCTGGGAACTCATTCCTTTTAGTTAAACAAATCTAACCAAGTACTTCTTTCATGTAAACATGGTATGGCCAATAGAAGCAACATGCAAGTAAATGAGCCCACACTTTGACCAGGTCCTGGGACTGACAGTGAAACCAAATGTGTGCCCCACAGCCAACAGCAGCAGGGTTACATTCATTACTTAGCTACAAGTCTTATTGGGTATTTTCCCAGAATAATTCACTTTCTTTACGGATCCTGGGATTCCTCGTACATTGTTAAGGGATCTTTATTTGTGCTGAAACGCTTGTGTGTATGTGTGAGAAAATGTGTTTGATTTCCATGGGGTGCCGCTTGTTCATAGGACCTCAAGGCTAAGCCATGATTGTTGCATTTAGTGAGTAAAGAATAATAAATGGAGGAGAGAAACGCTGAAAGGAAGAAAATCTGTAAATGTACACAGCCCCAATTACATTAAATGGAGCAAGTCTCTCTCAGTTGAAGTAAACTCATCATACAAAATTTAATGCTTCTCACATTGACAAAGAAATAATAAAAAAGAAGAATGCTACCATATTTTGATTTCCTACTAGGAGCGGGGTCCTGTGTTCCTCACCTCTTATACATTATCTCATGTATCTTTTACAGCTATTACATGGGACAGATAACTTTTCCATTTTGCAGTTGTCCAAGAAATGAGAGAGATTAAATAAGTAAACAAGGCCTTGTAGCAAGTAACAGTAACAATGGCTGCTATTTGAACTCTTAGCTTAGGTCAGATACTGTTTTAAGTGGGTTTTAGGTTTTTTTTAATCATTAACTTATTAAATGAATATTTGTGGCATGCCTCCTATATATGAGGCTTCCTTTTAAGCCCTAGGGATACATTAGGATGCAAGACATGATGTCCTCATAGACCACATGTTCTAGCTGGGGAACAGTAAACAAATGACTACATTTCACGGCATAGTATTATGGTATGTAAATGCATTGAAGAATAGTACATCAGAGGAGGGGAACAGGAAGGGCTAGAGGGAGTTCCATTTAAAGTAGGATGGAAGGGGATCCCTGGGAAGGTGAGCAGCCTAGATGCAGCACTGTCAGGTTATACTTATGCACATCTGGTTGACATCCATCACTTCAGCAGGTACTGGAATAAGAACTGTGGTCCGGAGCATGAGGGATGGCATAAAAGGAATGTCAGACCCCCAGACTTACACAGAACTGGGCACACTACTACAGCATGGTTGTACAGACACAGGTTTTAGAAATAACCCTCTTTGGTTTGAATAATACCTTTAGGAGAATTCTCTTAGGCAAATGATATCAATTTCCTTAAGCTGAAAATGGGAGATTATGCATCATAAGGTGCTTGTGAGGATTAGTGATTATCTGACCTCACTTCCTACCACTCTTTCTCACAGGCTTCTCATGCACTCTGCCCAGCCCCCTCACCCCCATGCAATTCTCTCGACCACACCCTTATTCCGGTGGTTTGCTCCTCAGGTTGCCTTTTCCTGAATCACACTTACTCCAGATTCCATGATGGCTTGTTCAGTCACCTTTTTCAGGTGTTTGTCCAAGTGTCATCTTCTCAGTGAGGCCCTTAAGGACCTCACCTGCAGCAAGTGCCTTGCAAGGTGATTTTTGTTCTTCTGAAGATTCTCCTTCATCACTCATTACCTCCAGGGTGGTGAGCAGTGTCAGGTCACAGCATAGTGCAAATAAGGACATGCAGTCCAATATCCAGAAGGAAATAACTCCAAACAGAAAGAAAAAAAAAAAAAGCCAGCACACCCATAGTAGGATACTAGCAGGAATGGGGGGAAGGTGAGTGGGACTGGATCTTGAGGGATTGTAGCAGGAGGTGGAGTGGGGAACTGGATTATAACTTTGGATCGGCAAGAATTTATTGACATAGAAGTGGTGCACTGTGCCTGAGCTTTAGCATCCTGACAATGTCAGCAAGAAGCAGCCCGGATGTGCTGTGGGTATGATTCCTTGAAGCTCTGACATAGTGAAGCTTAATGGTAAATGCCATAGATATGGCAGGACTACAGTGTTAGGGAATTGAGGTAATGACCAGAAGGTGCAGGAAAGTATAAATATGTTTATTATATAAAACCAGAGAAGCCACCACTTGACTATGTTCTCTAGACAGGCCTATAGGTCACTCCTTTAACTAAGATAAAGAGGCCCAGTGAGGATGCCTGAGTATCTTAACAATATTGGTGCTGATTCTTCTCTGCAGGCTGAAGCTGACAGCAGGAGATGTCATCACAGACCTGGGGTCTCTAGTAACAATGTAGATGATGGGTACAGAATATTAATGAGGGGATTCTAGAATGACAGAGGCAAAGTGATGCTGTTTAACTGTCAGAGGCAAGATGTGATCACCAAAATATATAGGGAGGCTAGAGTGACAATGAGAATGCTTTGTCCGCTTGGATCTGTGGTGACAGCTAGTAGATCACAGCATTCAATGAGGCAAGATAGGTGAATATTCCATTGAGAGAGACAGAAAGCAAGCTGTTACCCAGAAAGCAGATGACAACACTTGTGGAAAACTATGACCCCCTATCTAGCACTGTTCATAGGCTCAGAACCCATCCACTGAATGTGGAGGCCAGAGGAAGTATTTTGCAATGCCACCACAAGTATTCATCTTCAATGTTGGCCAGATCCTTTTCAAAAGAAGCCAGTAATAATATATCTGACTAAAATTGCACTATAGAAAAAAGAATACCCAGATTTTTCAAGAGTGGTTGGCTGTATGTTCAGATCTAATATCAGTACAAAGAAGCCAAAATCCCAACAGAATCTTCTGGCTAGTAAGGGTCCTATCGATGCCAGTTATAAATGGAGTTCTAAACCAAGTCATCTCCCAATGGGTTCACTCTTACGGCAGACCCTCCCTGTGATCATTTCTCTAGTCTCCAAGCATATAATTGGGATAAATGTATTTAGAACTGGAAGAACCTCATTCTGGCATAAGAGCCATTGTGATGGTAAGGACCAATTGAAATCCCTGAAATGGTCCTGTGTGACACCTTCTCCCCTCCACAACAATAGTAAATCAGAAGGAATAATGCATCCTACAACAATTAAAAGGATTAAAGCCACCATTAAATATTTAAAACCTTAAAGGATGCTGTAGTGTTACTGCCCATTATAATCATATTCAATTAGTTTGTATGCCTCCTGCAAACAAAGATCACTCTTAGAAAATGATAGTGTTCTACTGTAAACTTAGATAAATGATAGCCACAATTTCAGTTACATGTGTAATGTGATATTTCTATGGAACAGATTAACAGAGTGCAGCCTCTGGCACTTAATATGTGGCCATTAATCTAGTGAACATGTTTGAAATCAGCTCTGTCATACTATGGACCTGACTAGAGACTGAGCTCTTGACACTGAGCTATCTAGTGACTATATAACTGGATATATTGAAGTCTTGCATAGTGATAATATATTAAAGTCTCAGATAAGGTTCCAGTTCAAGGAAAATATTGCATAGCATGGGAAGCTATCTTTCAAGAGTTTGTACTGGATAAATAACTAATATATGGTGTTGTGCCCCCAAAAAATAGACCTCAGAGTCTGTGAAATAGAAGGTAGAAGATGTCCCTCTTATGATCACTCACAGTGACATATTTATGAAATTTTTGATATTTTTTCTCCTTTTCCCCATAAACTTAGGCTCTGCTATAGTAGACAGCGTTGTTTCTGGGCAGAGGTGGGGAAATAGTTTAGTCATGGGACAAAGAGAAAATGTTCTACAGAACATGAAGTCACCATTATAATGTGATCATTTTGGGTCCCTCATATCAGTGGACCAGAAGGCAAAGGATGATTTACTTTACTAGTAAGGATGACTAATCCTTATTACAACTGTGCAGAGCTGATGCTTTTCAATGTGGGCAATGAAGAGTGCATCTCACAATTCCAGAGATGCGTTAGGGGAACACTGATGTTTCCATGTAGGTGGTAAACGTTAAGGGGACAGATTAACAACCTCAGATCAACAAGGGCAAGGCACCCGAGGACACATAATACTTGGGGATGAAAGTCTAAGACATCCTACCAGACAAGCAAAGGGATTTTAGGGTTTGGAATGGAAGAGGAAGATGATAAAAATCCATTATTGCCTCAGGTCTAGCTGTAGCAGTGGGGACCCTAGTTTGTCCCATTAATTCTTTGTATTAAGTCTTTGAAGATACTGTGATTGGATACCAATTTGAGGAAGACCCTGTGACAAAGTGGACTTAATGTAAGGCAAAAATGGGTCTGAGCAGTACAAGGGCACTACTTGCTTGCCTAGGGCATTACTTCTCATCTTCTGAACCCACTTCTTATTCCAACCACCACAACTATGACCAGCTCTGCATAGGTGTTAATCAGTTCAGGCAGGTGCAATGTGTTTTATCTTGAACTTGTTTTGTAGACCTCTAACTCCCTATCCTGGAGTTTTTCTGACTCTGCAGCATGCTATATCCACAGGAAACTGTTGTTGCTCATCAAGTGTAAACCAGAAGTGAAGTTAACACTCATGTGGTCACCTTGACCAACTGGGAAGAGAAGTCAATGAATAAATGCTTTTCCCCTTAGCATTCCAGGCGGCTGGTTCTGTGAAGCACTCCATAGACTCTTCAGAAAGGCTTGTGGTGATGGAAAAGCCACTAACACATTATTCACCTTTTTTCCTCCTTCTCTGTTCACTCCTTTGTCTCTCCCACTTGCTACGTGCAATCACATTTTAAACAAATTATCTACATGAAAAACTGTCTTGCTCCACCTTCAGGGAAACTGAGGCTAAGACATTTCAGAATCTATATATTCATCCCATGTTTTTAAACTTTCTGTTAAGTCTCAAATATAAATGAATTTTACCTTTCAATAAGTTAATCTGGTGATCTCAGGAGATAATCATATAAAATTTTTTAACATGTTGCTGAGCATGTGGCTAGAACTCAATATAAATAAGCACCTTTAAATAGGAACTTTTTTAGTGTCTGACTCCTCATGTACTTGTGTTGAGGACAAAGCTGAAGAAACACCTTACTGGACTTCTGAGATGACTTTACTCAGAGTTTGTTCAGACCAAGATGAAGAACTCAAAAATAAATTATCAGATAAAATAATTTAAGGAATGGGTTAAAGAACACACTTAACACCAGCTAATAAAGCAGATAGAAGGAAGTAAAAGTAGGTACCTTGGGTGCTGAAGTCTTCCAACTCAGCTGGGTTGTGGACCAGTTGACCTCTGCTTCAGCTGGGGTAACACAACATCCTCCTTGATGGGAAGAGGGCAGAGCTCCACATGTGGGAAAAGGGAGAGGAGAGTCTCAGGAATCATCAAACATCAACCTTAGCTACCAAGTCTTCTCTACTTTTGTGACTTCCAGATGAATTACAATGTCCAGGGATGAATAATTCCCAGCATATATGTTGCTGTTTTCTCTTCCTCCTGACAGGACAGTCCTCAATGATCAACTCTGGTACTCTTTCCCAGAGTTCAGATGTGGCTTCAGAATCATGCTCCACACCATGCTCTGGGCAGCCACAACATGTGTAGAAAGATTAAATCACTATTAGTTTGGAGAATCATTACAATGCTGTGATTAAGAACGTAACAGATACTCTGCGGTGTCTCTGGGTTATACTGATGCACTTATAGGAAAAATACAATATTGAGGCTAGCTCTTTTTTTAAAAAATCAGATGAAAATAGATTTGAGGAAATAAAAAATGTAAAGGTTATCTTTCAATCACAGGCTCTGGGTTAGTAAGTAGAGAGTGTTTGAATTTCAAGAATAAGGATAAGGAGGATGTTAATAGAAAATCTGTGCCAAACATTGTGCTAAGTGCTTTCATGTGCCAACTTTCAAACAACACTATGAACTAAAAATCACTATGTCTAATCAAGAAATAAGAAAAGAGAAATAGAGGAAGGTAAGCAACTTGCTTAAGATACACATTCAGATAAAGGAAGGCCATAGATTCAATCATAATGCAGGATATTTTATCTATATGGAAGAAATTAACAGAAAGATGCAGGTTATTACAGAATTTATCTTTTTTTTTCTTCAATAATATTTTCAATTCGGTTTTCTTTTGCAATGGGAATTCAAGTTATTCAATAAACAATTATTAACAATCCCGTCTGGCAATGGAGATATGGACATGAATGTCTTGACTCTTCCCTTTAGGAAATAGGCCTAGCTGGAGGACAGATAGATACAAAAGTTATTATAACACCATAATTACTATAGTTTGAGCAAACTTATATCAGATGCTTTAGTAACCAAGAGATATTGAGGGGCCATGCTGATATGGAGTAACATTAGGGAAGACTGCTTAATGGGATGGTAGAGGAAACAAACTGGAAAAGGAATTGGAGGCTATATAGGGAATAAATATGTCTCTTGGAAAAAGCAAAACTTTGGAATATTTTAATTCACACTACAATCTCCAGCTCTGTAACTAATGCAAAGTTATGAATGTATCTGAGCCTCAGTTTTCTAACTATAAAGTGGATACAATAAAAACTAAGAGAAAATAGCTAATCTTTTTGTTAAGCATCTTACATTCCGAAAATGTTGTTAAAAGTTTTAAATATATTATCTGATATAGTCTTTTAAATATTCTTACAATGAAAACAGTCTCAGAAAATTTTAGCAGGTTACCCAAGTTATAGAAATATTAAGCAGTAGAGTCAGGATTTGAAACCACAATCATCTGAACTCCAAGTTCATGCTCGGGTTAGGGATTCAACATATGTGACGTCTGGGCTGGAGGTGGACAAAAATATTCAGCCCATAAAAGGAATTGAGGATCTCCTCCATAAAAGGAATAAAAACACTAGCAAAAAAAAGAGTCAAATAATTCAGAACTCTGGAAATTAATCAAAATCACAAGGAGTGTTTACTCAAGAAAAAATAAAAAGCCAAACCTCATTAGAACAGAAAGCTCTCTGTCTTTTAAGTTGCTACAGTTTGTCTCCTCTCCAGCTCTTGAAAACCTTCCAGCCACTGGAGGCTTCCAGCCACTGGAGGAGAAAGACGGTTTAGGATATTGAATTTAGTTCTGTCCATTTACAAAGCACTTTCTATGTGCATTTACCTTCTAAAGCATAGCAAGGAGATAAAGATTTTTCAGTAGTTGCAATCACAGACCTAACACCCTAGCAAGAGATCAGCTAAGTAGGGGGCCATTTCTACATAATAAACTACCTATTAAGGAGGCTTCTCTGCTATAAGGAGTGTTCTCAGACAGTTCAGAGGTAGGTATGTGCACATTTTGGCTATAGGAATCATGAAAGGATTTCTCAAAGAGTAAAGATCCTAGGTATGCTAGCATCTTGACTGTGTGGGAGTTCAGGCAAAGTCATAGAAAAAGGAAATGGGGAGGTGGCTGGGGATTAATAAGTAGTCCAGTTGGGTTCATGGTCTCCTGATGGATTTTCCTTTATAAATTTAATACATTTTGCTGTTAAAGGCTTATCACATTTACTGTATCACAATTATCACCTCTTTAGGCACTTCTGAGATATTTCTCAGTCAATATGGGTATTTGTCACAGTTCTAGAGATGCAAGTTTAATTAGTAGTCTATTTATTCCCTTTACTATGCTATGAATGAAGATTTTTCCTAAGATGAATCTTCAACTCATGCAGTGTAGCAGAATCTATTGCCTGATCAAATAACTTATTTCCCTTTGATGACTGTGGCTGGCAGATAAATTTAATTCAATCCTTCCTCTGAAATTTTTTTAAAATTTAATTTAATTTAATTTTTATACAGCAGGTTCTTATTAGTTATCTATTTTATACACGTTAGTATATATAGGTCAATCCCAATCTCTCAATTCATCCCACCACCACCACTGCCCCATCCCCTGCTTTCCCCCCTTGGTGTCCATATGTTTGTTCTCTACTTCCGTGTCTCTATTTCTGCCTTGCAAACCAGTTCATCTGTACCATTTTTCTAGATTCCACATATATGTGTAAATATACAATATTTGTTTTTCTCTTTCTGACTTACTTCACTCTGTATGACAGTCTCTAGGTCCATCCACATCTCTACAAATGACCCAGTTTTGCTCCTTTTTATGGCTGAGTAATATTCCATTGTATATAGGTGCCACATCTTCTTATCCATTCATCTGTCGATGGACACTTAGGTTGCTTCCATGACCTGGCTATTGTAAACAGTGCTGCAGTGAACATTGGGGTGCATGTGTCCTTTGGAATTATGGTTTTCTCTGGGTATATGCCCAGGAGTGGGATTGCTGGGTCCTTCCTCTGAAATTCTGACCCACTCAAAGGAGAATAAGCTTTGCTGGAAATACCTTTGTTGCCTCCCATAACTCATAGGACCACTTAATCTGCCACTCAATGCCAACTTTTTTTGACCCTCCCTTCATGCAATCCTTTTATGTCATCTGCTTTTACTCACCCATTACTCTCTATTTTTCTGCCTCTGCACTTGGGAAATCCCTCCACAGTTATGCCCAATTCTGCATTCCCACCCCCCTTTTTTCATTTTGGCTATGCTGCATGGCATGCAGGATCTTAGTTCCCCAACCAGGGATCAAATCCGTGTCACCTGCAGTGGAAACATGGAGTCTTAACCACTGGGCCACCAGGGAAGTCCTCCCATTTCCCCCTTTTACACATGTACAGGTGAGTTCAACTCTGAGCTGTAGTGTCACCTTTTACCTAGTGTTATTCTTGTCCTTCACCCTCATGCATGTTTACGTAGGGGGTTGGTATCTCCTGCTCTACACCAATAAAGAGCTTAGTAAAAATCACTTTATTTACCTGATTTGTGTCTTCTGCTTCAATCCTCATGTGCAAAATTTCCATTGCAAAATGCAGGCATTCTTTTTCTTAATAACTCTCTCATTTCAGTGTATCCTGTACTCTGTTATACATTGTTAATGAAGACCCAAAACATCCAAATGTGTCTTAGTGTTATTGATATCATAAGCTTTCTCCTCACTCTGATTTATTTGCTTTTGGTGCTTGTTCTGATTGACTTTGCATGGCCATTATAGCTGCTATTGCTGTTACATTGATTAGACATATTTTGCTGGTAGCAGCATCCTTCCCATTGGGTCAGGTCACACTTCACAGGGGCAGAGGCTTTTGCTGGTAGTGTTGCCTTCTTCCCAAATGAACTTGACTCTCTAGTATTGCAACCCATTCATGAAGATCAGAGTTAATATGGATTGGCTGAGAAATTGTCTGTGATTCAAAGGACAGACTCAAGAGGGAAGTGGTATGATAAAGCTATGTCTTAAGGTTTCCTCCAAAGTCCCACCTCCACTGCCTTTGTTCAGACAACGAGCACTACCAAAGGCATTTAAGGTAGAGCACTCTCTCTGCCTTATTTAATCAACTCTGATCTATCTTCCTGACTATGGCAGATAGATTACTGCTTAAACTATTTCCTCTGATCCTCTTTCCTTTCAGGATAAAGAAAGGACCAATTTTCTAATTGTATTCCATTGTGGTTGGATAGTATACTTTGTATTAAATATCTCACATACACTTGAGAAGTATGTATTTTCTGTTGTTACGGTGGAATGTTGTATAGGTGTCTATTAGGACTAGGTGATTTATAGTCTTGTTCAAATTTTCTATTCTCTTGTTGGTCTTCTGTCTAGTTGTTCTATCCATTATTGAAAATGGAGTATCCGAAGCTCCAGTTATTACTGTTGAATTGTCTATTTCTCTCTTCATTTAGGTTAGTTTTACTTTGTGTATTTTGATACTCTGTTTTAGGTGCATATATGTTATTAATTATTATTTACTCTTGATGGGCTGGACTTTTATCATTATAAGGGGTCCGTTTTTATAATGTTTTAAAACAAACTGTATTGAACTCTATTTTAAAATCCATTTTTTTGTTTTTAATTCTATTGTATCTGATATTAGTGTAGCTATTCCAGTTTTCCTATTGTTGTTTCCATAATACATGCTTTTCCACCTTTTTATTCCCAATCTATGTATCTTTAAACCTAAGTATGTCTCCCATAAACAACATATAGTTGGCTTGAATCATTTCCTGAATCATATTCCCCAACCTATTGGCAAACTTCTAATCATCCTGTAAGATCCAAAACCCTGTGAAATTTTATGGCCTACCACAGAAGATCAGGTTACTTCCTTCATGACCCTCATGTGTGCTTAATCCATTCTTATATTTATTCTTTTATATTGATATTATTTTTGTTGTTGTTTTTCTTTTGACTTGTTTGCCTTCCATTTTAGACTATGAACACCCTAAGTGCTAGTTTTGAAATTTTGTTACTGTATAATATATATTTTATAAGTGAATCAGGGGATGAACACATGAATGAAACAATACCCCACTGAGATAATAGTATTCAAGACTGAGATGTTGGACCCAGAGGCTTGAGCTATGGATTTAGGGCACAGTTGGTATTAAGATTCTCCCATAGTGAAAAAACAATTCCAGATCCTTTTGTTTCTGGGAGACAATAATGGTTTCATGGAAACTTATTTCCATTCCTAGAAACAAAAGTCTACTTAAGTCGATAGAGAGGAGTGGATTTGAGAGTGTTTGGAAGTCAGGAGACAGGATTCTAATTCTCATCTTGCCAGGATGCTTTGTACACAGAGTTCTGGTCCTCCTCTATTAAGGGGAAGACTAGAAAAGCTCTATTATGTGATGAAAGTTGTCATTAGCTTAAGATGTTAAATGACACAACTTTCATGGATCTGGCACTCTAAAGAACAAACTGAGATATGATTCTCAAACATATTACCTTGTATCCTAATTCCTGAAAATGTGGAACAATTTTGTCCTTCCCACCTGTTTACTAAGGACCTGAAAAGCAAGTGATTCACATTAAGGATGAGTGTTACAGATTCTTTGCAGTAGCAACATTTGATTCTTCTCTAGTTAACCTTATTTGTAACCTACAAGGAATACTTTCTTTGATCACACAAGGAATCTGAGAAAGCAAGAGGGGATGAAGAGGATTGCTATAGACCAAGTAAAATAGCCTGGATGATTCTGATTATTGCTGTTTATCCACATCTCTTTCAAACTCATGTCCAGTGATGTCATTTTAATAGGTTGAAATTGTTCATGGTGAACAAATTTGTGAATATTTACATCACAGAAACCAACAAAGTTACAAATCTGTTGTTTCTCCCACCCCTTAGTTTATCATACCCCTGAATTATTTTATTCCACTCTTTGGGACAAAGATAATTTTGTTACCTATGACAAAAAAATGGAACTGCTTCTTAGTTGCAATTAACTGATAATTTTTATCTATCTTGTGATATTTTAAAGTGTGCTGGCCTGGGTTTCAGGACCTGAATTCTTATCCTGATTCTACTATCTCTGTCGCCTAATATAAACCACTTTATTACCCTTGGACCCTGTATCATCAATTTCAAAATGGATTGGATTAAATCGTGTCCTAGATGCTTTCAGTTCTACTGATTATAACTTTAGGCTTAGAATAAATATGTTCTGGAGCTACTTGCCTGACAACACATGAAAAATTCTTTAATAGAAAAAGAGCCTGGTTAATGTCTCTTAAGAGAACAGATATTGGCCTATATTGATATAAGCACACTCCTTTTCAGCAGACTTAGTTATCTATACAGGTGAGAGAAGTATTTTTCCATAGCTTTTTAATTCCTTGAATGTTTATTTCAAATTCAATATTTTTCCAACCTTTCATCTGTTTACCTTGCTGCCTTTGAAATTGTTTTGCTATTCACACCCCTCTTCTCCTTTTCTTCGCATGCCTCTTCTGCAGATGGCCTGAATCAATTCTGATCTGTACTGTAATTAAAAGAATGAATCATCATTTATTCTCAGATGCTCGCTATCTCAAGTTTTTTTATCATACCTAATCTCTTTTTCTTATTTCCCCATGTTTACATTTGTGTAAAGACTTTCCTGAAAATTATAGTAGATTTATTCAGTTATTTCTGCTTAACTACTGATGCTAAGCATTTCTTCTGCAGTTTGTATGAGCAAGAAGACTGTCCTTAGGCAAAGTTGCAGAGTACTTGAAGCTTGTCATCATCACTCTTTCTCTCTTTCTTCTATTTCTGATAATCCGTATAATGAAAACAATAGAAAATAATAATAAATCGTCACTATTAATTGCGTTCTTACTATGTACAAGGCATTGTATCATGGCATTATGAGATTAGCTCCTACCTCACCCCAGTAGGCAGCATACTCTATTTCTATCCCTATCTCCCCCATTCTGGCTCTTTGCACTTACCCCATCCATGGAATGACTTGATTCCTGACCTGGCTACTCCATTTAGGCCTCTTCTTTTTCACAGTTTTCTAATTCCTAAAATGGTCTTTCCTTCCCATCTCAGTCCTTCAATGCCCTAATTTCAGCTGCCTCTAACGTTAAAAAAAAAAAAATCACCTCACATACTAATAGAAATATGTTGTGAAAGACAGTTTAAATCATAAATTCACTAAGAAAAATTGAATACCACTGAAAACAAAAGCAATACTACATACATAACAAAAGAGATTTTCCTACAGGGCATCGCATAGCTCAAAGACTGCCAACCACCCACTCCCTTGGGGCAGTTTGGGCTTTCCAGAAACATACATTGACACAGGATTCAAAGTGGAAATTGTTGGTAGGGATCAACACCTGTGAAAGGAAAATCTGAATTATAATGCAGGCCCACAAAACCTCAGCCAAACTGGTGGGAAACTCTGGAGTGAAGAGTGGCTGGTGGAGCTGTCTCATGCAGAATCAAAGGGCTGGGCTGGGATACCCCAACCTTGCTCAGAGCCCACATGGGAGCTACTCCACGAAGAGCATGCCCTCAGGGGAAGCTACTCTGCAGCTGAAGCACAACCCAGAAGGGATGGTAGCTTGATGCTGTCTGCTGATGCCACCTCTGCAGCTGCGCAGAGACCCTCTCTTGAATGGGGATGAGATAAGACATCTCCATGTTGACCACACCTCTTGTACATCTTTTACTAACAAGTGCCTGGGTTAGATGACAGAAAAATGAAACTTGAGCACTTTTTGATCCAATTCATTTTCAGAAGAGGGATAAATTGAAAAGTTCACAGTTCTCCAACGTGTTGTCATTTTATATCTCTGAGTTTTGAAAATGCTTGTTCTCTCTTTCTGGAATTTCCGAAATAGTCCACCCTCCATCTCCTTCAAAACCAAATACAGAATCAGAGTCCCAGGCTACCTGCTTGATGTTGAGATAGTGGTTGTTTCATTCTACTATGGAACTCTGAAAATTGAAGTTTCTCCTAATTTGGCTCTCCTGAGACAATTACTTGTTTAAGTATCAATGTTGTCACTAGGCTATGAACCCCTCAAGGATGAAGCCATACCTGAAATGTTGACATTCCACAAGTATCTACAGGATTGACTGGATAGCAATTGACAGAAACATACATACAGCACATATCTTAAGTTACTCAAGAAAGAAAAGAAATCCCCAATCCTCTGTATAGCAGATCTCAGTAATGTTCTCTCACATTTTCTAATTCTCTGCAGATGTATGGTATTGACATGCCCTGAGTCCCAGGCTTTCATAGATTTTTCTAAAGAACAACAGTTGGTGGCTTCGTGGGGTGCCAGGTTGTGTTAGGGCAGACATCACACCCTGAGAAAGTCGCACCAGGAGATTCAGGGCACCAACTGTGTTCCAAATTATCCTGATGTACAAGCTATTGGCATGCAGCAAGCCATGTGGAGTGGAACTCATGGTTTCTCCTCCCGCAGGGCTTTTTACTGTTGCTAATTAAATAAATTGGGGTGCTGGTGAGGGTGATGTACAGAGACACACTGGCACAAGGATGAGAGAATGCTGCTGACAGCAGTCTGATGGAAAGCAATCATAGCATCTTTTCTGGTAGACTCTTCTGAATTGTTCCAACTATCCCGACATCTCAACTACCCTGGTCTCTGTAGTGTCCCAAGCATTAGGTAAAGGCTTCTGGTGTAACATGCACTTGACAGGGGACGGTGCTGGAGGCCTGGAATACTTTAGTGTATAGTCCATTGCCCTTTAGATCACTCTGCCTATCCTTAGCAAAGACTGATGACCTGTCCTCTACTCAATGCTAAGAAAATTCTTTGATGCAACTAAAGCAGCATTGTTCCTTTTCTTTCTAACACCAATCCCACTCTGGCTGAAACTCACATCCCCCCTCTACTTAACAACTTTTTTCTCCTAATTACTCCCTTTCTTTTATATATCATGTTTTTCTCTTTTCTTTAGGTTATTATAAGCAGTTTATAAACAGTTTCCATCTTAATGCAAAATCTGTCTCTGAACACACTCCTCATCTATGTTCTCTGATCACCCTTATTGTCAAATTCCTCAAACAGGTTTCCTTCTGTCACTCTATTTCCTCATCTCCAAGTCACATCAGTTGGGCTTTGTTTCTGCCTCTCTCACAGAACTGTTCCTGATTTTGTCAGGGTTACTAAGGGCTTACATGTTGCCAAGTTCAATAGTCAGTCCTTAGTTTGTGGGTTAACCATGTCTTTATGACTTCTAAATGTTGGCATGCCACAGGGCTGATGTTTGATCTTATTGTCTTCCTGTCTATACTGATGCCATGGGGCATCTCATCCACTCCTATGGCTTAAATGCTATTTATATGCTAAAGAGTTTCAAAGATATCTGTAACTAAAGGAAAGGCATTTATATAACAAAGGATTAACATTGCATAGCACTTAATTGAAGTCCTAAAAATATGAACAGCTTGACTAATAAGTTCACCCATGATCTAACAATGACAAGTACATCATGACCACTACCTGGCTACCAGTGATGGAAAAGAACATCATTTGGATGAGGCATTCCTATTTTACAATGATATTAAAGTGTGAAAGAAAAATGAGCATTGGAATTAATGAATTATAGCATATTCTTCTGCCTGCTCTACATTATTACTTGCATGGCTAAGAGACAATTTAAATTGACCATGCCCCAAACAGAATTTTTTCATCTCACTAACTCCAAAGATCTACTCTTTCTCCCATTTTCCCCAGATCATTTATTAGGCATACCATTTCCCCAGTTGCTCAGGTCAAAAACCCAAACAAACAAAAAAAAAAAAAAAAAGAAGGAAAGCAAAACTAAAATAAGAATGAGCTATTTTTGGTTTTCCCATATCTGCCACACCACAAATTGAACTGATTAATGGATTTGGTCACTTCTTCCTTTATTAGATCTAAATGTACTACTTTCCACTCTGTTTCATGGATGCTCACTTTTCAACAGCATCATCTTTTATTTAAAGAGCCCTCAAAGTCTTTCCCTGTTTCTACTCCTGAATGATATGTTTTTAATCTTAAATAAGATCATATCTCTCCACAGTTCACAACCTCCAACTGTTTATACCACAAATATAATTAAAGCTTAAGTCCTTACCTTGGCCTTCAAAATTTTACATGGTTTAGACTTCCTGTTCCACCCCCGCTATACCAATTTTCTTGCTCTTTCTCAAAATGACAGGTTAATTGCTTACTCAGGCTCTAAGGCCTTTGTACTTACTGCTACCATTACTAAAACATCAGCTAAGCAAGGCTGATGTTTTATTCCGATGTTTGTATTCCGATGTTTGTATAAATGCCTCCTCGAAGATGTATTGACCCCATTATACAAAAAATTGTGCTTTCATTCACACTTCAGTCAGTTTCTAACTTCTTTCCCTGCTTTATTTTCTTGCAAAACACCTATTTTCATTTGAGATTATATTACATATTTCTTATTTTATTTGTTTATTATCCGTCAAAGATGTAAGTGAAATCAGGGATTTAGTCTATCTTGCTCATGCCCATATCTCTATTTTTATTAATTCATTTAAAAATGTCTTAGCTTTATTGAGGTAAAATTGGTCAGAAAATGTGTATGTATGTGTGTATATATATGTATGTATATATATATATATATATATATATATATATATAGTAAAATGTGATGAATTGACATGTGTATAGTTTGTGAAATGATTACCATGATCAGGTTAATTAACAGATTCAACACCTTACTTAATTACCTTTTTTGTGTATATGTGGTGAGAACATTTAAAGTCTACTCTCTTGGCAAATTTCAAGTCAAAACAAAGTATTCTTGACTTTGGTCACCATGCTGTACATTAGATTCCCAGAGCTTATTCATCTTATAACTGAACAATTGTCACCATTGACCGGTGTCTCCCCAACTCCCCCATCCCCTAACTCCTGGTAATCATCATTTTACTCTCTGTTTCTATGAGCTCTACATTTTTTTTTTTATTCCACATGTAAGTGAGATCTTACAGTATTTTTTTTCCTCTGTTTAATTTTACTTAGCAGAACATCCTCTAGGTTAATCCATGTTGTTGAAAATGTCAGGATTTTCTTCTTTCTCAAGCACACATATATATGTATTTACATATTCATATATCACATCTTCCTTATCAGTTCATCCATCGACAAACATTTGTGTTGTTTCCATGTCTTTGCTATTGTGCATAATGCTACAATAAGCATGGGAGTGCTGATATTCTTCAAAATACTGATTTCATTTAATTCGAATACATACCTAGAAGTGGGATTACTGGATCATATAGTAGTTCTGTTTTATTTTTTTCCCCTGTTTTCCATAATGGTCATACTAATTTACATTCCCACCAAGGGGACAAAAGACTTCCCTTTTCTTTACATCTTCTACAACACTTGTTATCTCTTATCTTTCTGATAAAAGCCATTCTCTTGGATTTGAAATTTCCTGATGGTTAGTGATGCTGAGCACTTTTTCATGTTCCTCTTGGCCATGTATATGTCTTCTTTGGAAAAATCTCTACTCAAGTCCTTTAAATATTTTTAAATCATGTTGCTTGTTTTTGCTTTTGAGTTGTATAAGTTTCTTACCTATTTTTTAATATTAATACCTTATCTGATACACGGTTTGAAAATATTTCTCTCATTCCGTAGGTTGACTATTCACTTTGTTGATTGTTTCCTTGCTGTACAGAAGCTTTTTAGTTTAATATCATTCCACTTGTTGATTTTCATTTTTCTTTCTTGTTCTTTTAATGTCATATCCAAAATATCTGTGCCAGGACCAGTGTCAATGAGCTTCTTTTCTATGTGTTCTTCCAGGAGTTTTATGGTTTCAGGTCTTCCATTCAAGTCTTTAATCTATTTCAAGTTAACTTATGTGAAGGGTATAAGCGTCCAGTTTTATTCTTTTGCATATGTGTATCCAGTTTTTGCAACACCATTTATTGAAGAGACTATTCTCTCCCCATTTTTTGTTCTCAGCACTCTTGTCAAAGATTAGTTAACCATACATGCTCAGTTTATATCTAGGCTCTCTATTCTGTTCCATAGATCCACGTGTCTGTTTTTATGCACCATATACACCATATTTTTTAGATTACTATAGCTTTGTAATGTAGTGTAAAATCAGAAACAAAACTAAAGTAATCAAGACAGTATGGTACTGGCACAAAAACAGAAATATAGATCAATGGAACAGGATAGAAAATCCAGAGAAAAACCCATGCACCTATGGTCACCTAATCTATGACAAAGGAGGCAAGAATATACAATGGAGAAAAGACAGCTTCTCCAATAAGTGGTGCTGGGAAAACTGGACAGCTACATGTAAAAGAATGAAATTAGAACACTCTCTAACACCATATACAAAAATAAACTCCAAATGGATTAAAGACCTAAATGTAAGGTCAGACACTATCAAACTCTTCAAGGAAAACATAGGCAGAACACTCTTTGACATAAATTGCAGCAAGATCTACTTTGACCCACCTCCTAGAGTAATAAAAATAAAAAGAAACAAATGGGACCTAATTAAACTTAAAAGCTTTTGCACAGCAAAGGAAACCATAAAAAGATGAAAAGACAACCTTCAGAATAGTAGAAAACATTTGCAAATGAAGCAACTGACAAAGGATTAATCTCCAAAATATACAAATAGCTCCTGCAGATCAATATCTAAAAAACAATCAATCCAATCAAAAAATGGGCAGAAAACCTAAATAGACATTTCTCCAAAGAAGACATACAGATGGCCAAAAGGCACATGAAAAGATTCTCAACATCACTAATCATTAGAGAAAGGCAAATCGAACCACAATGAGGTATCACCTCACGCTGATCAGAATGGCCATCATCAAAAAATCTAGAAACAATAAATGCTGGAGAAGGTGTGGAGAAAAGGGAACCCTCCTGCACTGTTGGTGGGAATGTAAATTGATACAGCCACTATGGAGAACAGTATGGTGGGTCCTTAAGAATCTATAAATAGAACTATCATATGACCCAGCAATCCCACTCCTGGGTATATACCCAGAGAAAACCATAATTCAAAAACCCATGCACCCCTATGTTCATTGCAGCTCTATTTACAAGAGCCAGTACATGGAAACAACCTAAATGTCCATCAACAGAGGAATGGATAAAGAAGATGTGGTTCATATATACAATGGAATATTACTCAACCATAAAAAAAGGAACGAAATTGGGTCACTTGTTGACACATGGATGGACTTAGAGAGTGTCATACAGAGTGAAATAAGTTAGAAAGAGAAAAACAAATATCCTATATTAACACATATATGTGGAATCTAGAAAAATGGTATAGATGTCTTATTTGCAAAGCAGAAATAGAGACACAGACATAGAGAACAAATGTATGGATACCAAGGAGGAAAGGGGGGTGGGAGGAATTGGGATTGACATATATACACTATTGATACTATAAAATTAATACTAATGAGAACATACTATATAGCACAGGGAACTCTAATTAATGCACTGTGGTGACTAAATGGGAAGGAAATCCAAAAAAGAGGGGACGTGTATATGTATAACTGATTCATTTTGCTGTACAGTAGAAATTAACACAAAATTGTAAGGCAACTATACTCCAATAAAAATTAATTAAAAAGAATAAAAGACAGTGTGATGCCTTCAACTTTGTTGTTCTTTCTCAGGGTTGCTTTGGCTACTCAGTGTCTTTTGTGGTTTCATATGAATTTTAGTATAGTTTTTTCCTACTTATTAGAAAAATACCAATGGAATTTTGATAAGAATTTCAGTGAATTTATAGATTGCTTAGGGTAGTATGGACATTTTAAGAATATGAATTCTTCCAATGCATGAAAATGGGAATATCTTTCCATTTATCTATGTCTTCAATTTCCTCATTAATATCTTATGTTTAAAGTGTACAGGTCTTTTATCCCTTTGGTTGAATTTATTCCTAATATTTAGTTGTTTTTGATGTTATTATAAATGGGATTATTTCCTTAATTTATGTTTCTGATAATTCATTGTTAGTGTATAGAAATGCAACTGATTTTTGTATATTGGATTTGTATCCTGAAACTTTATGGAATTTGTTCATTAGTTCTAACAGGTCTTCTGTCTATATACCATGTAATCTGTAAATGTGGACAATTTTACTTCTTCCTTTCTGAGTTGGATATTTTTTTCCTAATTACTGTGGCTGGGAATTCCAGTACTCTGTTGAATAGAAGTGGCAAGAGTGGGTACCTTTGTCTTGTTTTTGAACTTAGAGGAAAAGCTTTCATTTCTTCATCATTGAGCATGAAGTTTGTGGTGGGCTTGTCATTTGTGGTCTTTACTATGTTGAGGTGCATTCTTTCTATACATAATTTGTTTAAAGTTTTTATCATGATGTTGAAACTTGTTAAATGCTTTTTTTTACTTTTGTTGAGATGATCATATAATTTTTATCCTTCATTTTGCTAATGTGGTGTATCACATTGATTGATTTCCAGATCTGAACCATAATTGCATCTATGGGATAAATGTCACTTGATCATGATGTATGATCTTTTTAATGTGCTATTGAATTCGGGTTTGCTAGTATCTTGCTGAAGATTTTTATATTTATATTCATCAAGGATATTGGCCTATAGTTTTTATGTTTGTTTGTTTTTGCTTGTTTGTTTGTTTTTTATAGTGTCCTTGCCTGGCTTTGGCTTCAGAGTGAATGTGGCCTTGTAAAATGATTTTGGAAGTGTTCCATCCTTTTAAATTTTTGGAAGAGTTTGAGAAAGACTGATGTTAATTTTTCTTTAAATGTTTAATATAATTCACCAGTAAAGCTATCAGTTCTGAGTCTTTTCTTTGTTAGGAGGTTTTTGAATACTGAATCAAACTCCTTACACATTATTATTCTGTTCAGATTTCCTATTTCTTCCTGATTTAGTTTTGGCAGGTTGTAAGTTTCTGGGAATTTATCCATTCAATTTGTTGGCATATAATGTTTTATAATAGTATATTATGAGTCTTTGCATTTCTGAGTTAGTATTGTAACATCTCCCTTTCATTCCTAATTTTATTTATTTGATTCTCTCTCTTTTTGAAGACAATCTAGCTAAATTTTTGGCAATCTTTTTTTTATATTTTCATGTATCTAATGCCTAGGTTTGTTGATGTTTTTTATTGTTTTGCTGATCACTGTTATATTTATTTCTGCTCTGGTCTTTATTATCTCCTTCCCTCTCCTATTTTGTGCTTAGCTTGTTCTTCTTTTTATAGTTCCTTGAGGTGTAAAGTGAGGTTGTTTATTTGAGGTCTTTATTTTTTCTTAATGTAGACATTATGACTACAAACTTCCCTCTGAGCACTGCTTTTGCTGCATCCCATAAGCTTTGGTTTGTTGCCTTTTCATATTCATTTGTTTCAAGATTTAAAAAAAAATTCCTTTTGATTTCTTCTTTAACCCATTGGTTGTTTAGTAATGTGTTGTTTGTTTTCCATATATTCATGAATTTTCAAGTTTTCTTCCTGTTATTGATTTCTAGTTTTATATCATTGTAGCTGGAAAAGATACTTGGTATAATTTTAATCTTCTTAAATTTCCTAAGACTTCTTTTGTGACCTAATATATGATCTACCCTGAAGAGCATTTCGTGTGTCCTTGAGAAAATATGTTCTCTCTTGCTGTTGGATGAAATGTTATGTATATGTCTGTTATGTTCACTTGGTATAAAGTGTGGTTCAAGTTCTTATTTCTTTATTGATTTTCTGTCTGACTAGTCTATCCATTGTTGAAAGGGGGTATTGAAGTCCCCTACTATTATTATATTGTTATCTATTCCTCCCTTCAGATCTGTTAGTATTTGCTTAATATATTTAGGTGCTCAAATATTAGGAGCATATACACGAACAGTTTTTATATCCTCTTTATAAATTGAACTCTTTATCATTGTATTATAACTTTCTTTATGTCTTATTACAGTTTTTAGCTTAAACTCTACTTCTCTAAGTATAGCTAACCCTGCCTCTTTTTGGTTTCTGTTTATAGAGAATATCTTTTTCTATTCCTTTACTTTCATTGTCTGTTTTGTCCTTCAAGCTGAAGTGAGAGTGAGTCTCCTGTAAGTAGAATATAGTTAGGTCTTTTTTTTTTTTTTTAATCCATTCAGCAACTCTATGCCTTTTACTGGAGAATTTAGTTCATTTACTTTTAAAGTAATTATCAATAGTATTGGACATAATATCATCTTATGGATTGTTTTCTGGCTGTTTTGTAGTTCATTGTTCTTTTCTTCTTCTCTTGCTGAATTGGTGATATCCCATAGTGGTATGCTTTGATTCCCTTTTCTTTATATTCTATGTGTCTACTTTTGTAGGTTTTTGCTTTGTGGTTACCATGAGGCTTACATAAATCATTTTGTAGTTATAACAGTCTATTTTATGCTGAAAAAACCTTAACTTCAATCACATAGAAAAATTCTACTCTTTTATCTATTCCTCACAATTTCTGTTTCTGATATGGTAATTTACATATTTTTATATTATATATCTATTAACAAAATATTGTAGCTATATTTACTTTTAATGCTTCTGTCCTTTTATCTTCATACTGTAGGTCAGTGATTAACAAATCACAATATTACAGTATTAGAGTATTCTGAATTTGACTATATACTTTCCCTTATGAGCATGTTTTATATTTTCAAATGTTTTAATGTTACTAACTAGCATCCTATTATTTCAGCTGGAAAAATTCCTTTTAGTATTTCCTGTTAACCAGTTGCAGTGGTGATTAACTCCCTCAGCCTCAGTTTGTGAAAATTTTATCTCTCTTCTTCATTTCTGAAAGACAGCTATGCCAAGTAAAATATTCTTGACTGTCTGTTTGTTTTTTTCCTTTGAATATATTATCCTACTCTCTCCTTGCCTAAAGGATTTCTGCTGAGACATCCAGTGAAATCCAGTCATTCCCTTGTATGTGAGGAATTATTTTTTTCTTCCTTCTTTTAAAATTCTCTTTTTGATTTTGATTTTAGAGAGTTTTCTTATAATATATCTTGAAGATCTTTTTTGTTGAGACTTTTGGGGAGCTTATGAACTTCATGAGCTTGGATCTCCAAATCTCTCCCCGGATTTTGAAAATTTCAGCTATTATTCATTTAAATAAGCTTTCTTCCCCCCTTTCTCCCCCTCTTCTCCTTCTGAGACTCCAGTAATATGTAGATTGTTTCTTTTTATCGTGTCCCATAATTCATGTAGGTTTTCTTCACTTATTTCATTTTTTTTCCCTTTGTCTCCTCTGTCTGGATAATTTCATATGAACTGCCTGTGACTTCACAGATTCTATCTTCTATTTTATCAAGTCTGCTGTGGATACTTTATTGCATTTTTTTTAAAAAAATTATTCATTGTATTCTTCAGCTCCATAATTTCTGTCTGATTCTTTGTTATAATTTCTCTCTGTTAACTTCACAGTGTGAAATTCACAGTGCTGAATTCTCATTTTGTGATTTTTCCTAATCCCTCAGAAGGCAGCATTTTATGCATGCTCAGTAGAAAACAGCATGGAGAACCCTCAAAAAATTAAATGTAGAATTACCATATAATCCAGAAATTTCACTTATGGGAACATATCCAAAGGTAATGAAAACAAAACTCAATAAGATATCTGCACCCATCCCCCATGTCCATAGCAGTATCATTTATAATAGCCGAGACCTAGAAACAACTTAAGTGTCCATCTGTGGATGAATGGGTAAAGAAGCCATGGTTTGTATACAATAGAATATTATCCAGCCATAAAAAATGAGGAAATCCTACCATTTGTGACAACACAGATGAACCTTGAAGGCATTATGCTAAGTGAAATAAGTCAGACAAAGAAAGACAAATATTGTATGATCTCATTTATATGTGGAGTCTAAAGAAAAAAACAAAGTAAAATAAAACAGGACAAAATAAAAACTCATAGAAAAGTAGATCAGACTTATGGTTACCACAGGCAGGGGTGGAGAAAGTGGGAATTGGAGAAAAGCAGTCAAAGGTACAAACTTCCAGTTATAAGATAAATAAATACTAGGGATGTAACATACAACATGATAACTATAGTTAACACTGCTCAAGTTCACATCACACACACACACACACACACACACACACACACACAGATAAATAAATTTATAAATACATAAATAAATACTCCTGTTATTTTTGTGATGTCACCTTCCCATCATCTCCTTACCTCTGATTTCTATAATAGTGCCTGGCACCTAGCAGCTGTTTGGCAGGTATTTTGGGTTGGTTGCTTTTCATTTTGTGATGTTTCATTTTAACTCTGTTTTCCCTTCTGTAAAATGGGGGAGAAATAGCTAATTCACACAGTCTAGATTAGAATTTTTTTTTTTTTTTCGGTACGCAGACCTCTCACTCTTGTGGCCTCTCCCGTTGCAGAGCACAGGCTCCGGATGCGCAGGCTCAATGGCCATGGCCCACGGGCCCAGCTGCTCCGCGGAATGTGGGATCCTCCTGGACCGGGGCACGAACCCGTGTCCCCTGCATCGGCAGGTGGACTCTCAACCACTGCACCACCAGGGAAGCCCTAGGTAGAATTTTTTAAAGATTGCTAAAGTACCTACATGTAGTGCAGTATAACTAACAAATGTTCATTTTTATTCATCTGTATTTTTAAGTTATTTTAAGTGTAACTGACGTGCTTCTTGTTGTCATTCTGACAAGCAAGATGAAGAGCATCATGCAAAATTCGCTCAGCCTCTTTTGACTCATCTTTAGAGATGCTGGACTTGGCTCACTTAAGCAGCTGGATGATCTGGGTGCTGCCGTGTCCTTCTCAGGGACCTCACCTGCTACCTGCTGTTCCTTCTCCTCCATCCCAGCAGGCTTTCAAAACCTGGGGAGTATTGCCAGCAGCCACAGCAGGCTTTGCGTTTTGACTCAGGAAGGTGGTCCCTAAGCACCAAGCAGCGCCACCACAGCCCGCAGGAGGTCTTGGCCCAGGCTTGGGGCTCAGGATGTGGTGCATGCTCCCACCACCAGTTTTTCATTATCTTTAATTCCTTCCTTTATATAATGGAAGTTGCACACTTTTTCCTTCTACTGTATTACAAGTTGAAGGTATGATCAAATGAAGTAATGAGAGGAATTTGGATACTAGTTTATGAAATATGAGGAGTCTTTGTTTGTTTTGTTTTTTAACATGTATGAAAGATAAAGGGAGATGGAGCGAATCATCTTTGAGCCCTTCAGCAATCTGTCCTTCCTTTGATCAATCAAGGAAAAACAGAACTTTATCTTATTATTACTTTTTACACCGGATAATCATGAAGGATACATTTCAAGTAGCATACAAATCATTTTTTACTAAAGCCAGAAAATTAAACAGCTGAAGTGTATAATTGAGCGTGGCCAGATCCTGTTTTCTGTTTTGTCATAGCTTGATCCTTAAAAATAAAGGAGGCTATGCAGTAGCAGGATAAATGCAAGTGAATTAAGAAATGTGTGGCTATCAAATCTCTTTGTTTAAAGTGTGTCAGACAGGTCTCCAACACTCAAATCATTTTCTATTAACATCTCAGGTTGACTAAATTCCATTATTAAATATGGAACCCCTTTGGAATTTGACATATTTTCTGGATTTCATACTGAAAATTAAATTAAAATACACTTTTCTAAACAAAAAATTCCACATTTATCTGGTAATACCCAAGGAGTAAGATCTATTGCTTGAGATGGAAGAAGTGAATATTAGAACTTCTGTATATTTTTATCTTTCTTTTATATACTTGCCAAGTTTTATAAATTTTAAATAATTTTAAACTATTGTGAAATATATAAATATGCTACTAAATGAGTAATTCAGTAGCATAAACATATACTTTATAGCTAGAAGCTATATAAGTATATATAGAGATGGTACATGGTCAAAATATTTTAATCAGTCAACAAAATAAAATTGGAATGTCTTTTTGTTGGATAGAAAGGAATTCTCAACAGACTATTTCCCCCGTCTGCAACAAAAAGCACATGAAAGTATACTCAATGTCATTCACCATTAAGGAAATGCAAATCATAAGTGTGAGACACCACTTCATATCCTTTAATATGGCTATAATCAGGAATATAAATAATAAGAAATGTTGAAGGATTTGTGAAGAAACAGGCACCCATGTATATTAATAGTGGAAATGCAAGTGGCACTGTCACTTTGGGAAACTGACAGTTCCTCCAAAGGTTAAATAATGTAGTCAACATATGACCCAGCAATTCCACTCTTTGGCATATACCCAAGAGAAATAAAAACATTGTCCATTTTAAGCACATGCTTCTTTTTTTTTAATAAACTTATTTAGTATCTTCTTTATTTTAACCTGTTTCTACTATAGTAGATTACAAACTTCTTGAGGACAAAGACTGTTTCTTATTGATTATTGATTCCCTAGAAACAGGAAGTAGTATTAAGTATTATACTATTGTATAAAGTATAAAGTAAGCATCAGTAATGCCTGGTATAAAGGTAGCAATACCTGGTATAAAGTAGGCATCAGTAATACCTTTGACAAGGGGAGCTCCATAAAGCTCTACCAGTTATGGCTTTAATGAAGGTTAGTGGATGGTCATTTGAGACTTCTATGGGTGCACTTTGAGTTGAAGAGATAGGAATGTAAGCAAAGGTAGAAGTCAGGAAACCTAAAGGTTTTAAGCTTCTCAGTTTTCCTGGAGGCCAGTCAAGATTTCCATAGCAAATTTTATATGAGTCATCAGACTTGTTCCTTTTGCCATATGAGATTGCCAGAAATTCACTTTTTGAAATTAGAATCTTCAATTCTTGCTGCCAAATAACAGTGAAGTTTTCCTTCAGTCCTCATCATCACTTTTACTCTCTCAATCACATCCCTTTTTCATCTTCTATCATCTTGTTCTCTCTTCTCCTTTTTCTTTCACCAGTGTCCATTTTCAGTAAAGATGGTTTATATTCACTTATACTGAATAAACTTAAGTCATGGTGCTCATTCCCCAAGGGTACTGGAGTTTGTAGTTGCCTCTTAAAAACAGAGTCTCAGACGTCATCAAAGAAATGATGAAAAAATTAGAGGGCCCACACCTCTGAAATTCATTCATGATGGCCATGACTTTGTGTGTTTAATCACAAACATGGGCTACCGCTTTCTCACAAGTCGAAGGATCAAACATCTCACGTATTAGAGCTCTCCTATGTATAGCTGACAAACCTACATCAACAAAAACATTCAGAAGAGAAAGGCAGAAGTACTTCATTTATTTAAGACCTTATGCTTGATTTCTTGTAGGCACACAGAAGGATGACTTCTAAATCTATGGTACATGAAATACAATTTACTCTTAAGCTTTCGTCAAATAGTACTTGAAAATTTCTATTTGTTCTTCTGTTTGGAGTATATATGTGTGTTTTCAGAGTGAATCTTGGGTGAATTTGTTCAACTGTCAGGATCTCAACCTAACAGCAGGCTTAGATGGACATGAGAGATGACCAATGACAAAAACAAACAAACACATAACAAAATACTTTTAAACTAGCTTGCTTGATTCTCTATTAGCTGTATTACAGTCATTTTTCTCAGAAGTATAATACTGAACCTGGCTAAAGCAGACCAACCTTCTTAGATTGGAGAGATTGTTGTCCCAGGTCTCAGAGCTGTGTATGGAGGAGGAAATTCCTTAACAGAAAAATACCGTCACGTCTATGCCCCACAGTCTGCACTTGGCAGTGAGTTTGTTCAGTGATTGTCAGCTCCTAAATGCTGCATGCTTATAGAATGATGTATGGACTGTCCATGTCAGGGAGAAGCATCAGCAACAAACATCCAATCTGCCTGTATTTACCATGATTCTGACACAGACATCTCTTCCCTTTCACTAGACGCTTTTCTTCGTACAGGCTTGTGTTTGTTTTAGATAAGCCTTGTCTCAATAAAGGTCTAAACACTTCTTTGAAAAAACAAAACAAAACACCAGGAGGCTTATTGAAAATGAAAGCTGCCCTCTTAAAGCAAAGTTAACCCACTTAAGCACCATAAGTAATCAGTATTGATATGAGGGACAATTGAGCCAATGGATAATGTTATTAGGTCTGATACTGGCTATGGAGACTATGATAGTGACTATTTGTTAAGCAACTATTGTGGGTTTAGCTTGGTACCAGGAGCTTTATATGCAATATGAATCACTCTCTTATCAGTACCCTTTACCACAAGCGTCCTGTCGTGTGGTCCTGACATAGATGCCACTCACCTGTTCTATTTGTATAAGAACAGTTTTTAGTTTATATCACACTGTGCAGTTATCATTTATTTTGTCAGTTATATATATGGTGTTTGATCTGATGATCCACACCTAATACTAAGATAAAAGAGTAATAACTATAATACTAGGCACTATTTCTTAAATAACATCTATGCAGAAGGCACTGTGCTAAATTCTTTCTGCCTATGGATGATGATAATATTGGTCACTATATGATACACACCTATTTACTAGACACAGTGTCAGCATTATTCAAACTGGTACAATAAATGTGTAAAAGTTTTTCAGGCAAGGAAACTTGATGTTCAGAGACATTAAATATATCATGTAAGGTCACATAGCTAGTACGTTCAGGGGCTTTGTGTTGAATCTGGGTTAGGTTGAGTCTGCAGCATGATTTTTCCTCTCTGCAGCATGATTTTTCCACTCTGCTATGCGGTCAGTGTGTGTGTGTGTGTGTGTGTGTGTGTGTGTGCGCGCGCGCGCGCGCGTGTGTGCAGGAACACAGTGAAGTCACTAGTTTTATGGCACTTTACATACACACCTGAAGTAAAGGCTCTTGACAGAAGAATCATAGTTCACAGCTGACCTTTTTCAAGATAGCCTTTTAAGAACTAAAATTACACATTATTTAGAGCTAAAAATGTCCTTAAAAACTAAATTAGATTTATTCGAGCCATGATTAAGATGATAGACTTGATTTACTCTTTTACAAAAATATTTTTTAAATCCTCCTATTCAAGAAAAGGATTATTTTTCTTACTTCATTTCTGGGAAATAGGAGACAGAATTCAGTAGTCAAGAATGTAGTAATCATATCTATTTGTAGGTTAAAAAATATCACACAATGAAACAAACAACCAAATAGAGTTTCTCTAAAGCAAGGCAAGTAAACAGGGACCACCTTTATCTATAGTCAGAAGTAAAATAAGAAAAAAGGCCACACATAGTTGTGGCTCCTTCAGGCCCTGATGCATTAATCACGACCCTCCTGCTTTACGTGCTCAGGTCTGACCAACAGCTTCACTGCTAATGGTTAACATGCCTATGATCATTATGGTGTGGCATTTAGCCCAGTTGTGCATATTATTACATTCCCAGTATTTCTGCGTCATGAACGATAAAGATATCTTAGCAAAAGGATATAAAAAATTGAACTAGTATATTGCTTTGGTTCTGGACAACACAGGATATATGTTTGGAATTTTATCTCTGTCTGGACTTTTGGAGAATCCCACTTCCTGTACCCAGAGACCATTGTTCATTAGTGATGCAAGTCTAGCATCCTTGTTCTTCCATGGGGTATCCGGAATCCTCCTTCTCACATTAACTTCTGCCTCCTGATTCATCCCCTGGATCTTGGTTGATTGCCTTAGGCCCTGCCATGAGTCTTATGCCCTGGCTCTTATTATTCTTCTTCTGGTAAATTTTTTAAAAAATTTGTCAGATGAGTCTTTCTTGCCCTTTGGGTCAGCTATCTTCTGTTGGCTCTGGAATGTCCCTCCCATGCCAATTAGGTATGAGTCTAATCCATTCTAGAATATGATATAAATAAATCTCCCAGGTTTATTGGGATAAACCAAATAGTTCCCTTTCTCCATTACCATCCTTCTTACTTGCTCTGTAGTTTTCCCATTTCCCAGGCATGCAGAAGCATCCTTCCTGAGCTGACCTTCTCTAGGTGGTCAGTGATTCATACCTTCATCTTATCTTTATCTACCTTCTTTCACTTTCCCCTACACTTCCTGATCATTCAGCTCTCACAGAGAAAAGATATTTGAGAAATTATTCAGAAGGAATCAAAATACAATGGCAGGGAGGTAGACTTTTGCAGGCAAAAGGTTACTTTATTTCCTCTCAAATCACAATTCTTTAAACATCCATCTAGTCCTAGGCCAGGGTTTGAATTAAGAGTAATTGGAATTATTAAAGAGTTATCTGTAGACTTAAAACTTTTCATGAGTCATACCTTGGGTACCAGGGAGGAAAAGGAAGTTACTATGCATAGATGCAGAGCTTCATACTCATAAACTGCTCTTCAATTTAGTATGTTGTTTTACCTAATTCTCATTTTAAACCTTTAGACTAGATGTTATAATGATCTCAATTTTATAAAGAAGAAAATTGAGTGTTAGAGAAATTTTGCAGTTCCTTTAAGTTCCCAGAGGTGGAGGAGTATAGATTCATAGCCAGATCTACTTGTCTTCAAAGATAACATTTATATCTGTGACCAAGATCAACTGGGGATGAAGAGATAGAGGCCAAGAAAATGGTGGGTATGCAATCGAGAGCGTATCAAGAGAAGAGCTGGAAAAAAAAATGGTGTTTAGCCTGTTACAAAGACTTAGGCTACCATGATTACTGTCTTCACATATTTAATATTAAGGAAGAATTGTTAGGCTCTTTGCATTTTGTAGCCACAGAAAGAACTAACATCTACAAGTGAAAATTATGAGGAGCTAGACTTGGGCTTAATGGAAGAAAGGACTTTCAAATCATTATAGTTGTCCTCAAATGGAATGAAGTGTCTGGTGGGGCAGTGAATTCCCCATCACTAGAAGTGTACAATAAGAGAGTACAGGATCACTTATTTGGAATTTATGCATCTAGTGAAAGGGTTAATATAGATGACCTCATCTTACTTCCCATTCTGAGAGCCTATGATTTGATACTTGATTGTGTCTGTTCCAAGAATATTTTAATGTAATTACTATAGCCTGAGCCAACACAATTTGGTGGATCTATGACCAACTTGGCAGCCTCTTTTTGTTTTTTTTTTTTTTCTTTTTTAGTATTTTGTTACTTGTTATATGCCTTTTTGAAGTCTTTTATAGCTGGAGTCAATAAATTGGCTCTCATGTTGATTGCTGCTTCTAGCTCTGTCTTCCCACAGAGAAAGAAAGAGAAAGCAATCAGCTATAATATGTACAGAGGTGAGGGTCAAACACTCTTCTGAAGAATCTGTTTTTCCTGCACAAAGTCTAACTTTTCTTTTCCTATTTTCTCCTTTATGATTCACAATTTGGAAAATCAGGAAAATTGTTGTAAGAACTTTCAAAGAATGGAAAGATCACTAGGATCACATAGAATGCAGCTTCAAAATGGGGCTATAGCTTTGTAGAGTTTTAAATTCATTGAAAGTGAACATGCCAACCTGTGCAATAAATCTCAATGTATTTAGTAAAGAAAACAGGACAAAGTGGAAGTGAGGGTCTACAGAGCAAGAGCAGATGTAGCCTATTTCAGGAGGCAATTTATGTGCCCCTCATGTCTGCAAGAGGCACAGCACTACTGCTGACACTTTTTATACTGATAGGATCCTGAAAAAAGTCATAAAAAGTTGAACTTTTGCTATATCACTGTATTTTTTACTTCGGTTTATATCATTTTTCCAGAAGAACATATACAAAGCAACAAAGTATTGACATTTAAGTAAATATTCACAAGAAATATTAATACATTACTTGACAATTGTGATGAATTACAGCAAAGGCTAAGTAAATATAGTACTAAGAGATCCCTGGCATCTTGAACATATTAAAACCACATATATGATATTTTTAATTTAATTTTATTTTTTATACATCACGTTCTTATTAGTTATCTATTTTATACTTATTACTGTACATATGTCAATCACAACCTCCCAATTCATCCCACCACCATCACCCCCCCACTGTCCCCCCTTGGTGTCCATATGTTTGTTCTCCACATCTGTGCCTCTATTTCTGCCTTGCAAACCGGTTCGTCTGTATTGTTTTTCTAAATTCCTCATATATGCATTAATATATTTGTTTTTCTCTTTCTGACATACTTAACTCTGTATGACAGTCTCTAGATCCATCCACATCTCTACAAATGGCCCAATTTCATTCCTTTTCATGGCTGAGTAATATTCCATTGTATATATGTACCACATTTTTATCCATTCATCGGTCCATGGGCATTTACGTTGCTTCCAATACCTGGCTATTGTAAATAGTGCTGCAATGAACATTGGGGTGCATGTGTCTTTTTTTTTTTTTTTTTTTGTGGAATGCGGGCCTCTCACTGTTGTGGCCTCTCCCGTTGCGGAACACAGGCTCCAGACGTACAGGCCCAGTGGCCATGGCTCATGGGCCCAGCCACTCTGTGGCATGTGGGATCCTCCCAGACCGTGGCATGACTCTGTGTCCCTTGCATCGGCAGGCGGACTCTCAACCACTGCACCACCAGGGAAGCCCTGCATGTGTCTTTTTGAATTATGGTTTTCTCTAGGTATAGGCCTAGTAGTGGGATTGCTGGGTCATATGGTCATTCTATTTTTAGTTTTTTAAGGAACCTCCATACTGTTCTCCATAGTGGCTGTATCAATTTACATTCCCACCAACAGTGCAAGAGAGTTCCCTTTTCTTCACACCCTCTCTAGCATTTGTTGTTTGGAGATTCCTGATGATGCCCATTCTAAGGAGTGTGAGGTAATAACTCATTGTAGTTTTGATTTGCATTTCTCTGATAACTAGTGATGTTGAGCAGCTTTTCATGTGCCTCTTGGCCATCTGTATGTCTTCTTTGGAGAAATGTCTATTTAGGTCTTCTGCCCATTTTTTGATTGGGTTGTTTGTTTTATTAATATTGAACTGCATGAGCTGTTTATATATTTTAGAGATTAATCCTTTGTTGATTCACTTGTAAATATTTTCTCTCATTTTTTGAGTTGTTTTTTCATCTTGTTTATAATTTCCTTTGCTGTGCAAACACTTTTAAGTTTCATTAGGTCCCATTTGTTTATTTTTGTTTTATTTCCATTACTCTAGGAAGTGAGTCAAAAAAAGATCTTGCTGTGATTTATGTCAAAGAGTGTTCTGCCTATGTTTTCCTCAAAGAGTTTTATAGTGTCTGAACTTACATTTAGGTCTCTAATCCATTTTGAGTTTATTTTTGTGTATGGTGTTAGGGAGTATTCTAATTTCATTCTTTTACATGTAGCTGTCCAGTTTTCCCACACCACCTATTGAAGAGACTGTATTTTCTCCATTGTATATCCTTGCCTCCTTTGTCATAGATTAGTTGACCATAGGTCCGTGGGTTTATCTCTGGATTTTCTATCCTCTTCCATTGATCTATATTTCTGTTTTTGTGCCAATATCATATTGTATTGATTATTGTAGCTTTGTTGTATAGTCTAAAATCAGGGAGTCTGATTCCCCCAGCTCATTTTTTTCCCCCTCAAGATTACTTTGGCTATTCGGGGTCTTTTGTGTCTCCATACAAATTTTAAGAATTTTTGTTCTAGTTCTATGAAAAATCCTTTGGTAATTTGATAGTGATTGCATTGAATCTGTAGATTGCTTTGGGTAGTATAGTCATTTTCACAATATTGATTCTTCCAATCCAAGAACATGGTATATCTCTCCATCTGTTTGTGTCATCTTTGATTTCCTGCATCAGTGTCTTATAGTTTTTTGCATACAGGTCTTTTGGCTTCTTAGGTAGGTTTATTCCAAAGGATTTTATTCTTATTGTTGCAAGGGAGAATGGGACTGTTTCCTTCCCTTTTCTTTCTGATATTTCATTGTTACAGTATAAGAATGCAAAAGATTTCTGTGCATTAATTTTGTACCCTGCAAATTTACCAAATTCATTGATTAGCTCTAGTAGTTTTCTAGTGGTATCTTTAGGACTATCTATATATACTATCATGTCATGTGCAAACAATGACAGTTTTACTTCTTCTTTTCCAATTTGTATTTATTTTTCTTCTCTGATTACCATGGCTAGGACTTCCAAATCTATGTTGAATAACAGTGGCAAGAATGGACATCCTTGTCTTATTCCTGATCTTAGAGGAAATGCCTTCAGTTTTTCACCATTGAGAATGATGTTTGCTGTGGGTTTGTCATATATGGCCTTCATTATGTTGAGGTACGTACTCTCTATGCCCACTTTCTGGAGAGTGTTTATCATAAATGGGTGTGAAAATTTGTCAAAAGCTTTTTCTGCATCTATTGAGAGGATCATATTGTTTTTATTCTTCAATATGTTAATATGTTCTATCACATTTATTGATTTGAGTATATTGAAGAATCCTTGCATCTCTGGGATAAATCCCACTTGATCATGGTATATGATCCTTTTAATGTGTCATTGGATTCTGTTTGATAGTATTTTGTTGAGGATTTTTACATCTATATTCATCAGTGATATTGGTCTGTAAGTTTCTTTTTTTGTACTGTCTCTGTCTGATTTTGGTATCAGAGTGATGGTGACCTTGTAGAATGAGTTTGGGAGTGTTCCTTCCTCTGCAATTTTTTGGAGGCGTTTGAGAAGAATGGGTGTTAGCACTTCTCGTAATGTTTGATAGAATTCATCTGTGAAGCCATCTGGTCCTGGACTTTTGTTTGTTGGAAGATTTGCAATCACCGGTTCAAATTCATTACTTGTGATTGGTCTGTTCATATTTTCTGTTTCTTCCTGGTTCAGTCTTGGAAGGTTATACCTTTCTATGAATTTGTCCATTTCTTCCAGGTTGTCCATTTTATTGGCCTAGAGTTGCTTGTAGTAGTCTCTTATGATGCTTTGTATTTCTGTGGTGTCCATTGTAACTTCTTCTTTTTCATTTCTAATTTTATTGATTTGAGTCCTCTCCCTCTTTTTCTTTGATGACTCTCACTAAAGGTTTATCAGTTTTGTTTATCTTCTTGAAAACCCAGCTTTTAGTTTTATTGACCTTTGTTATTGTTTTCTTTGTTTCTATTTCATTTATTTCTGCTCTTGTTGTTATGATTTCTTTCCTTCTGCTAACTTTGGGTTTTGTTTGTTCTTCTGTCTCTAGATCCTTTACGTGTAAGGTTAGATTTTTTTATTTGAGTTTTTTCTTGTTTCTTGAGGTAGGGTTGTATTGCTATAAACTTGCCTCTTAGAACTTCTTTTACTGCATCCCATAGGTTTTGGATAGTCTGTTTTCATCATCATTTGTCTCTAGGTATTTTTGATTTCCTCTTTGATTTCTTTAGTGATCTCTTGGTTATTTAGTAATGTATTGTTTAGTCTCCACGTGTTTGTCTTTTTTGCATTATTTTCCCTCTAATTTATTTCTAATCTCATAGCATTTTATTCAGAAAAGATGCTTGAAATGATTTCAATTTTCTTAAATTTACTGAGGATTGATTTGTGACCCAAGTTGTGATCTATATTGAAGAATGTTTCGTGTGCACTTAAGAAAGTGTAATCCGCTGTTTCTGAACAGAATGTCCCATAAATATCAATTAAATCTATCTGGTCTATTGAGTCATTTAAAGCTTGTGTTTCTTTACTAATTTTCTGTCTGGATGATCTGTACATTGGTGTAAGTGAGGTGTTAAAGTCCCCTACTATATTTGTGTTACTGTCGATTTCCTCTTTTATAGGTGTTAGCATTTCCCTTATGTATTGAGGTGCTCCTATGTTGGGTGTTATATATTTATAATTGTTATATCTTCTTCTTGGAATGATCCTTGATCATTATGTAGTGTCCTTCCTTGTCTCTTGTAACATTCTTTTTTTTTTTTTTTTTTTGCGGTACGCAGGCCTCTCGTTGCAGAGCACAGGCTCTGGACGCGCAGACTCAGCGGCCATGGCTCACGGGCCTAGCCGCTCTGCGGCATTTGGGATCCTCCTGGACTGGGGCACAAGCCCGCGTCCCCTGCATCTGTAGATGGACTCTCAACCACTGCACCACCAGGGAAGCCCTCTTGTAACATTCTTAATTTTAAAATCTGTTTTATCAGATATGAGTATTGCTACTCCAGCTTTCTTTTGATTTCCATTTGCATGGAATATCTATTTCCATCTCCTCACTTTCAGTCTATATGTGTCCTTAGGTCTGTAGTGAGTCTCTTGTAGACAGCATATATATGGGTCTTGTTTTTTTATCCATTCAGCGAGCCTGTGTCCTTTGGTTGGAGCATGTAATCCATTCACATTTAAGGTAATTATCTATATGTATGTTCCTATTACCATTTTCTTGGTTGTTTTGGGTTCGTTTTTTCGGTCATTTTCTTCTCTTTTGTTTCCCCCTTAAAGAAGTTCCTGTAGCATTTGTTGTAGAGCTGGTTTCATGGTGCTGAATCCTCTTAGCTTTGTCTTGTCTGTAAAGCTATTGATTTCTCCATCGAATCTCTATCAGATCTTTGCTGGGTAGAGTAATCTTAGTTGTAGATACTTCCCTTTCTTCACTTTAAATATATCATGCCACTCCCTTCTGGCTTGTAAAATTTCTGCTGAGAAATCAGCTTTTAACATTATGAGAGTTCTCTCATATGTTAGTTGTCATTGCTCCTGGTTGCTTTTAATCATTTTTCTTTGTCTTTAATTTTTGTCAGTGTGATTACTATGTTTCTCGATGTATTGCTCCTTAGGTTTATCCTGTCTGGGACTCTCTGCATTTCCTGGATTTGGGTGGCTATTTCCTTTCTCACATTACGGAAGTGCTTGACTATAATCTCTTCAAATATTTTCTCAGGTCCTTTCTCTCTCTCTTCTCCTTCTGGGACCCCTATAATGCAACTGTTGGCACATTTAATATTGTCCCAGAGGCCTCTTAGGTGGTCTTCATTTCTTTTCATTCTTTTTTCTTTATTCTGTTCTGTGGCAGTGAATTTCACCATTCTGTCTTCCAGGTCACTTATCCGTTCTTCTCCCTCAGTTATTCTGCTATTGATTCCTTTTAGTATATTTTTCATTTCAGTTACTGTATTGTTCATCTGTGTTTGTTTGTTCTTTAATTCTTCTAGCTGTTTGTTCTTTAATTCTTCTAGGTCTTTATTAAACATTTCTTACATCTTCTCGATCTTTGCCTCCATTCTTTTTCCGAAGTCCTGGATCTTCTTCACTCTCATTATTCTGAATTCTTTTTCTGGAAGGTTGCCTATCTTCACTTCATTTAGTTGTTTTTCAGGGGTTTTATCTTGTTTCTTCTTCTGGTACATAGCCCTCTGCCTTTTCTTTTTGTCTATCTTTGTGTGAATGTGGTTTTCATTCCACAGGCTGCAGGATTGCAGTTTTTCTTGCTTCTGCTACCTGCCCTCTGGTGGATGAGGCTATCTAAGAAGCTTGTGTAAGCTTCCTGATGAGAGGTACTAGTGGTGGATAGAGCTGGGTGTTGCTTTGGTAGGCAGAGCTCAGTAAAACTTTAATCCCCTTGTCTGCTGAGGGGTGGGGCTAAGTTTTCTCCCTTTTGGTTGTTTGGCATGAGGTGACCCAGCACTGGGGCTACAGGCTCTTTGATGGGGCTAATGGTGTACTCTGGGAGGGTCCATGCCCAGGAGTTCTTCCCAGAAATTCTGATGCTAGTGTCCTTGTCCCTGCAGTGAGCCACAGCCATCCCCTGCTTCTGGAGGAGACCCTCCAACTCCAGAAGGTAGGTCTTCTTCATTTGCCTATAGGGTCACTGCTCTTTACCCCAGGTCCTGATGCATACACTACTTTGTGTGTGTCCTCCAAGAGTGGAGTCTCTGTTTCCCCCCATCCTGTTGAAGTCCTGCAATCAAATCCCACTAGCCTTCAAAGTTTGATACTCTGGGAATTCATCCTTCTGTTGCCTGACTGCCAGGTTGGGAAAACTGACATGGGGCTCAGAACCTTCATTCCAGTGGGTGGACTTCTGTGGTATAATTGTTTTCAAGTTTGTGAGTCACCCAACCAGAGCTTATGGGGTTTGATTTTATTGTGATTGTGCCCCTTATACCATCTCATTGTGGCTTCTTCTTTGTCTTTGGATGTGTGGTGTCTTTTTTGGTGAGTTCCAGTATCTTCCTGTTGATGATTTCTCAACAGTTAGTGGTGATTCCAGTGCTGTCTCAAGAGGGAGTGAGTGCACGTCCTTCTACTCCATCATCTTAGATAAGGTCTTTAAAACCACACATATGATTTACTCTAAGCCCTTCAAGTCTTATTTTAATTTGATGCTTTCTTATATTTTTTATATTTTTTTCTGAATTTGAGTATTGTGTTTGTTTTTATATGCATTTTGTTATTTTTTGGTTTGAATAATGCTTTGTCATGTCTTGGGTGTATTATGGATTTCCAACTTGCTTTGGGCCTCATCATTGTATTGCACTGGTGTTCAACTCTTTCTGATCTCCTGCTCATTTAATTTATCTATTGTTTATCCTCGGTTCCATATCATTAATAACAAAGACAAATTAAATGCAACCAACTCTCATCCTCATGGTAGGAAAGCCTCCTGGCTGAATATGCTTCTATTTATCAACTGACTTTGCATTCAGCCTATTAACCATTCTTCAATCCAATAGACAGTGCTTCAAACATAAGTTAGGATGAATTCATGTTTTTCAATCTTCCAGCAGAATTCAGATGTTCTGGACCTTTTAGTTCATTGTTATTGTTGATCATTAAATATCAGGGATGAGGCAGTTTGCTCTGGGGCAATTTGCATTTTCTTCATCATAAACGCATTATGTTTTTGGAGCAAATACATTTGATTTTATACTTTTCTGTTAATAGTCCTAATGTTTGATATTAAATATTGTAAATGATGAGGGTGAGGATCAGATGTTATTTCTTCAACTTGAAAGTAGGTATCCCAATAGACTTCCCATGCCAGCTTTTCATTTTCAAATTAGAGGTATTCCAGATGCAAATAACAGGGTCTTGAGGGAATACATCAGTCACAGCTTTCCAAGATACTCAGTCACCTGCTATTTGTTCTACTCCTTAGGGAAGTCTTATCTGTCATTTATCAATATTTGGTCACAGATTAATTATGTATAAACTGTCCAATATGTATAGTAAGGAAAGTTCTCTTGCAAAATACAGGCTTTCTGAGATATCACCCTGCAAAATCATTATTTTTTTTCTTTTCTTTAATAAATCAAATTGATAGACTTCCAAGACAGACTTTCCTTCCAACATCCTTTAAAAGTTCCTTCTGCAATTCACTCATTTGATTGGAAAATTACCTTCAATATTGAACAATGCTTAATAATAATAATACTTATACACTAAGCATGGTCAATTAGAAAGGTCAAAGCTGAAAAAGGGTCATGTATATTATGAAAAAACTATAATGAATTACAATGCACAAAGACACATATTTAAATTAGTAATTTTATTTTATAGCACATTCAGGAGACTATCTACTTGGGAAAATGAATTTTATATATTAGTGGAAAATGAGACCCGATAAGTTAATAGAGTTTATTTTTTTTGATAGCCTTGACAATAAAGCTGAGATGTGTAGATTATTGTACTAGGAAATAGGGAATTCAGGCTTATTTCTGTTGAGAGAGACATGAAGAAAAAACGACTTAGCATGGAGAAAAAATGACTTAGCACAATAAGTCATCTTGGAAGAATCTAGTTGTGAATGAGCCATGACAACCAGAAGTGGCAACAAGTGGCTATAGAGATGCTACTTGCAACATATATTATCTTCACTTTTTGAGTGGGGGTGGTGATCCCACTGAGACTTTGGTAAAATACACATAAGTGCCAACTCTCATACTATCAGGATTTCACCAACTATCTGAAGGTGAAAACACCAGATGAAAAGAAGAGAGAAGCGTAAAATGGATTTTGGTATGAAAAGTTACTAAAATTGGCTGAAGGAAGACAGTAGATGAAAGATTATTTTAAATTTGGGCTTAATGAGTTAAATAATGTTAGTATTATCATCAGCAGTAGAGAGACTCAAACGAAGTGTTATTTTAAGCTTTGACCATAAATCCAATTTCACACATGTGAAAATTGTTATAATGAGGAGAAACATAATATTATGAAAGCAATTATAATAGAGAATAATAATAGCCAACATTGCTTGTTTTACAGGTACTGATTTAAGGTCTTTAATTTCATTAATTCATTTAATATCACCATTAGTCCTAAGAGATACATAATACCACTATCCCCATTTAATAGATAACAAAACCTCCCGCCATGAAGTCGCTTGTTAGTGGCAAATTTGGGACTCAAACCCAGAAAGTCAAACTCGTGGGCTTGCTCATTTTATCACTGAATTACAGATACAGGACTAGGGTTTGGCAAGGAAATATATTTAGAGAGAGATTAAGAAGAAGGGCTCTTAAGAAGCCCTCATTAAGAAGATGAGGCAAGTGAGGTGCCTATGCTCCAAACTTGCAGGACCCTGAGGGTGAGATTCTCTTTAAACTTGATTTGCAGGACCTTGCTCCCAAGGAATTGTTGTCCTGAGACCAAGGCTTAAAGACACTTAGCATGGATTTATGTTCTACAAAATGGACAGTATAAAGCTGGGAGAAAAGATCTAGGTGGAAAATATTGTGATTAATACAGGGTCAGAGCAGAAGAGAAGTAGAATCCTGAAAGGATTAGGGAGAAAGTCTAGAGCACTGAAGTATTTCCCCGCACTTGAATAGGAGAAAAATTCCAGAAGGAATTGTTGGTAAAGAGGATGTTCCATTTACCAGGTCTGAGTAACAAATTACCTCAAAACTTAACGATATGAGACATTTATTCAGTTTATAGAATTCATGCTCAGGAATTCAGACAAGGCATAGTGGGAATAGATTGTCTCTGTTCCACCATGTCTGGGGCCTCCTTTAGCAAGAAGTAAAGGTGGCATCACCTGAAGGCTATTCAGTAATGTCTGGTGGCTGATCCGGGCTGTCAACTTGGACCTTAGATGGTCTGGTAGCTGGAACACCACACAGAGCCTTGCTCTGTGGCCTGGCCTTTTCAAAGCATGATGACTAGGCTCAAAGGGCAAGTATGCCAACAGAGAGTCAGGAAGAAGCTAGATTATTTTATGACCTGACCTAGCTTTGGAAGTCACATAGCATGGTTTCTGTCATTTTCTTTTTAATTATTTTATTTATTTATTTATTTATTTATTCATTTATTACAGTAGTTCCTTGTTGGTTATCTATTTTAAATATAGCAGTGTGTACATGTCAATCCCAAACTCGCAATCTATCCCTCCCCCACCATCCTTCCCCCCGGTAACCATAAGTTCATTCTCTAAATCTGTGAGTCTGTTTCTGTTTTGTAAATAAGTTTATTTGTATCAGTTTTTTTTTAAGATTCTGCATATAAGTCATATCATATGATATGATATTTGTCTTTCTCTGTCTGATTTACTTCACTTAGTATGCTAATCTCTAGGTCCATCCATGTTGCTGCAAATGGCATTATTTCATTCTTTTGTTATGGCTGAGGGATATTCCATTGTATATATGTACCACATCTTTATCCCTTCCTCTGTCAATGGAAATTTAGGTTGCCTCCACGTCTTGGTAGTCAGGGGTCTGCCCAAAGAGAGGGGAAATAGTTGATCTCTTGATGGGGAGTGACAAGGTTCTCAAAGAGTATGGGAGACTAGCAATATTGCTGTGGCTATTTTTGGAGAATATACCACAAAATACAGCATGAAACGTGTTTGAAAGAATGGCCAAGTGGGTGATTTGGTATTGGATTTAGATGGATTTATTTCAGAACTGTGGTCGGTAAGAGGGGTCATGCTTAAGAAAATTCATTAAAAAACAACAGACACTGGTCGCTCATTCGAGAACTCTGGTAGTTAGAGTGAGAAAGAAACAGGGTAGTAGTTGGAATGAATACCAAGATCAAGTGAGATGTTTCTCAAACATTATCAGAAAGTCCACAAATGCACAGTGAGGAAAAAGCTTTCCAACATAAATTTTAGAGAGAGGGAAGAAGTAACAAATTTTTGGCAGAAGAAAATATTTTTTTTGCACCTACACTATAGTGTGTTAGGTGTTTCATGCTCTATGTCTCTTAATCCCAACAATAGTGTAGATACATATTTTAAAGTTCATTTCATTCACAGAAAATTGAAGCCATCCAGGTCTGATAACTTTACTAGTTTATGAACTAAGCAACGGAATTAGGTTTAAGGTGGGCATAGCTCAGAAGTTTGTGTTCTTTTCCAATTGCTTTGCAAGGTGCCTAAAGATAACTCCAATCAATTCTACTTTCTTAAAATTATTTTGCAGTAAGGTTTGTGGTCCAGCACATCTGCTTTTTTGTACCTCTAAATATACTGGTCCAGATTATGTCTCCTTTTACTTTTCCTGCTTTGACTAGCCAGAGAATAATTTGAAAGTAAATAGCAGACAGGTGAGCTCTTCACATGAATATTTAGAATTGAGTCAGAAGTTGAGTATGCTCAGGGCTTCCCTGGTGGCCCAGTGGTTGAGAGTCCACCTGCTGATGCAGGGGACACGGGTTCGTGCCCCGATCCGGGAAGATTCCACACACCACGGAGCGGCTAGGCCCATGAGCCATGGCCGCTGAGCCTGCGCATCCGGAGCCTGTGCTCTGCAACGGGAGAGGCCACAACAGCGAGAGGACCGCGTACCACAAAAAAAAAAAAAAAAAAGAAGAAGTTGGGTATGCTCTTATTTATAGGAGTAAACTCCCAGAGTAAGGAAAGGAGAGAAGGGCATGAAAGGCAAACATATTTAGTCATTGTGTTCGATGACCCAGGCATTGTGCTGGGAGATTAGCATTGCAGAAACACTAGTATGCCTCCCCTAGATTCCTGGTGTCTGAGGTTTAGACAGGAAAGGCATATTGTCCAAAGTTATTCATCTAGGTATAGCTGAGCCACAATTAAATCCGTGACTTTCAAAATCCAAAGCTCTTTAATGCTGCCTTCTTTGAGAAATGTAATGGTGACTTTCCATGGTGACAGCAGTTCAAAATGAAATTAAAAAAATAACTTTTTATATTTGTCAATATTTCACAACTAAATCAAACTCCTATACATCCATTATTCTAGCAAATCATATAAAAAGTTTATATTAGATAAAGAAGGAAGAATAGCTTTAGGGAATGTCTTGAACCAATAGACAAAAATAAAAGTTTACATCTTAAATTAGAGAAATCCATTTATAAGTGTTGGGAGACAATTCTCCACGGGTCTCTCACTTTCCTATACCTCTTTCACCTGGTGGCACTGACAGCTTTTCTGTTCAACTGTCTTTTCAGGGATGTTTGTAGAATGAACAGCCTAGGAATATAGGAATGGTGTCTCCCTTCAGAGCAGAGGGCAGATTTGTTTACTATGCATATAATAAAGGTCATATCTCCCTCTAGCGGAATGATTGGGCAGGTTTGCTTGAGGCCCATTATAAAAGATTTGGATTCCCTAAGCTCTGTATTTCTCAGCTGTGACGGGAACTCGCTGTATGGGCAGCATCCATATGGGGCTCTCTACCTCCCCCTTGTGGAACTAGCCTGGGGCAGCAAGGAAACTGACAGGATTGGGAAGGTCATGCCCTGTCCTGTTCCATGAGTAAATGTCCTATGATTCTGACCCAGGAGTTTTGCTTGTATCTTCTTGCAGGACACTGAAACTGGCAGGTGAACTTGTTGGCTTGCAAGAAAGTAAAATCTCTAATCCTTCACAGTTTTTGACAATATATCTAATGGATGCTTTTTTTTTTAATTAAAAAACTTTTGTCACCACCTTTTTCTTTTTATTTGATAAGCATCTAATTTTTGTAAGAGGAACTTGGAGAATATTTTGAGTAAGCAAATTTCCCAGGTGAAACTATAAATGGGTCCAGAATATAAGAAAGAATAAACATGAGGTAGGAAGAAATAAAAGCCACAAGTGAGTCTGAGAAAATATTTCACAACTAAATCAAACTCCTATACATCCATTATTCTTGCAAATCATATACAAAGTTTATGTCAGATAATGAAGGAAGAGTGACTTTAGGGAATGGCTTGACCCAACATACAAAAATAAAAGTTTGGTAGAAGTTTTCCTTTTCTTTTTTTCTTGTGTTTCAAAAATGAATACCCGGTAACTCTTTGATCTAAAATCAATGACCAAAAACAGCAACATGCACACATCACTGACAGAATATGGAAACATAAGAAAACCCCTTTCACTGACAAGTATGGATTCTCAAATCAGTTTGTACAGGAGAGGAAACAGAAGCCTCATTACACGAATGTTCAAACATAGATTGAAAAGGAACATTTTAAAATTCACACCACCTCTCCAGGTTAGAGTAAAAACTTCATCCTGTGAGTATTAGAAAAATGCATTACAATTTTGTTATTAGTTTTTTATATTTCTATTAGAAAAATCAGTTAGACATATAACTTCATGAAAATCACACATGGAAGTTCATGAAGAAAAGAAACACTTCAGTATGATGTGTTTTTGAATTACATGGAGTCAAAGACCCAGAGGAAACAGGCCTGTGTGAAAATTCTTCAAAGTTATAGCAATTAATAATTGAAATTCAGGAATACAACAAATCAGGAAATCAAGTAGTTAAGACTAAATGAGTGTATAGCAACAGTTACAGCCTCAACCCTTCACCACGGTCAGAAAAATGACATTTTAACCGTTGCTATGCAAATTCCTGCCCATGGATCAGTAGGCTGGTATCTTCTGACGGATAGAAATCTTATAAATACAGAAACTCAGGCTCCAAACAGTGAATCAAAATCTGTGTTTTCACAAGATCCTCAGGGGATTAATATACAACATAAAGTCTGAGGACTGCTGGGATAAATAGGACGACTTGATTTTGTCTCTATCCTACCTCCCTTCTTTGTCCATGATAAGTACAGATCTTTCAAAACTGAAAATCTCATCACAGATCTTTTTTTTTTTTTTTTTTCCGGTACGCGGGCCTCTCACTGTTGTGACCTCTCCTGTTGCGGAGCACAGGCTCCGGACGCGCAGGCTCAGCGGCCATGGCTCACGAGACCAGCCGCTCCGCGGCATGTGGGATCTTCCCGGACTGGGGCACAAACCCGTGTGCCCTGCATCGGCAGGCGGACTCTCAACCACTGCGCCACCAGGGAAGCCCATCACAGATCTTTTTAATGACAACACATGACCATATAAAGCCCAGGCTCAGTGGGATTCTATATAAGACCATCTAAGATTTGGCTCCTGACTTTCTCTAACTTCATGCCCTCTTCACCCATTAAATTCCTCCAACACATGAGTGGTATCATCTTTTCAGCATCCCTGGCCAAAATGTGCACATGTGCATGCCCGCACGCATGCACACACACACACACACACACACACACACACACACACACACACACACACACTGGAACCGTATCATTCCAACATGCTCAGTTACTTATAATACTGTAAACATGCCTTGCCATTGAGTACTTACCTCTTCACACAGGGTAACCTTGTTGTCTGAAATGACCTTTTCTGTTTTCTCTCTCTATCAAAACGCATCTCTTCCATCTCTCCCAATCTTAGAAACCCTCCCAATTCTCCCAGGTCCTGATTCTACCCCTATTGTTTTCCAGATACTGACAGCCACCCTTCTCTCCCTCACAGCCCAGTTCATCTATCTAATTTAACCCCATTCTGCCTTCACATTATTTCTTCAACTAATCTTCTCTCAATCCCTGCTACTACTACCACCCATAAACCAAGATCAACAATTTTTCAAGAGGGAGCTGATTATTCTTCCCCTCTTAATTTTCTACACTTGTTCCCAGTGTGTGTGGTTGGTTTATTTAGTTGGTATCCTCCTCTCACCATCCCTAGTCCAAATCAGATCTATTCCAACCTCATTACACTGATCCATTTGTTTCCCACAGCTGAAAGCCTGCCTTTATTCTTTCTGGGGAGCTAAATATTACTTGTTTAAAAGATGCAGTAAAAATTCTACCTTTTCCATAAAACAACTGATTCTTGAATACATTAGCCTTATAAAAAAATGCTTACTTTCAGGAAATGTGGCAGTCAGAGTATCAATCACAAGACAACACTGATGTGATAATGTACGCTCTTAGATTTTTCCATAACACACACACACACACACACACACACACACATACACATACACTTTTCCTGCCCTGCTTTTCAGGTTGAAAGTTGTTTGAGGTTAGGGCTTGAGGAAACCACACTCAGGCTTATATTACACTATATCCTCTTAACTATCTTCCATATTTTCTTTGACCCCATCATGTTATCTTATTTGTTTTATCTCCATCCCCTTGATGTGGATCTATCATAGCTTCTTTTGTGAATTATTAAAATTGTCCTCTAACTTGTCCTGTTGCTTCCAGCCTCCAAAATTCTCAACTCTGGCCTTGTTACTCCCTTGCCCCAAATTCTTCTGTGCCACTTTGTAGTTTCCATAATCTAGCACCAAACACTTGGCAAGAAACACAAAGCCCAGTGTGATGTGGCTCATGTCTTGGGTTTCCAGGGTCTTTTTTCCATATGTAACAACCATCTCACCTGCACTGACCATGAATTCCCAAATTAAGTCAAACACTTTTTTTGTTTTTCAGTATTATTTTCTCAAATCATATGTTCTCTTTTTTTCTGAAACAACCATCCTCTACTTATCCTCCTGGTGAGCTCTTTTCTTTCTTCAAGATGTGGCTTAATCTCCTCTTGGAAATATTTTTGTGCCTCCCTGCATACTCTGTTCTCTGATGTCACATGTGTTACTGATTTTTTGACATTTGCCATGCTGTTGCAATCATTAATTTCTAGGCTGTGAGTCATTGCCAGCTGGGAGCATGTGTTTCATTCTTAATAATGTAGAAGATGAAACAAAATGTTTGCTGAATGAATGAATGAGTGATAAGCCTTTCTTATACTCTTAGATTTTCTCCCCTTCAGGTCAGGCATTCAGCATTGTAAGTTTTGTCTGGTGAACTCTACTGTGAATGTGAAGCTAAGGAATATTTATGGTTATCTTCTCACATCAGTCAGTTTGGCTCATTGAGTTTCTAAGCAAAATTCAACTGTCTCATAAATGCATAAGTCAGCTTCTCTGCATACTATTTTTTCTCAGTCTCTCTCTCTCTCTTCTTCCTCTCATAAGTCTACATTCTCTCATCATTTTGCAATGACAAGAATGCATTGAACTTTTTGTTTGACTCAGAGAAACTTTTCTCATTTTACTTCATCTGTCTACTATCTGAACATTATATTTGAACAGTTCTTGTCTTGTCATTTCTCTTTGAATGAGTGAAAATTAAAGTGTAAAAGATGGAAGTAACTTCAGCAATAATTGGATCCTACTCTTTGGTTTTGCAAATGGGGAAATAAAGACATTGAAGGCAGCGGAAGATGAAAGCATGTCCTGAAGTTGCAGCCTGATCCTGTTATCCACTGTGGGAAATGTTTGTCATTTGTTTTGGTGCCTGCTATCTGGAACCTTTTCCTATTTTTTAATAAATCCCCCATTTAAGAGTCAGAGTGTGCCTCATACTCTAGAACTGAAAATACCATCTACTTTTACAGCCTTCCTTGCTGCTAGGAAGGTCAAGGCTCCATCAGATGCACCCACCTTAGACTTTAAGTTGGAAGCTAGTGATCTGAGTAAAGTGGGCTTGACTCATTTCCCTGACAGAGGGGGCATCTCCACTGACTTTCCCAAAGCCTCAATTACAGTGATTTTGCAATGTGTCTGATGACGTAGGTACTGGGCAATATGTAGAGCACCCAGGGTTGAGAACACTGGTCTCCACGTTGTACTAGTTTTGTGGTTTGGTTTCAGTCACTATAACTTTCTATAAAGCTGTAAAGCCTGATTCTCCAGCCCTCCTTGAAATCCAAGTAATACTTTTGTTCTCTGTCATGGTCAGATGGAGTCAATGTTATGTTGTTGCTACTCTTCAGTTTTTTAACCTGCTTGATTACCTTTTTAGTTCTTAATTGCTATCTGAACTTACACTTCATTTGCTTATTTTTCAGTGTCTATTTTCCCCCAAAATGTAAGCAGTATGAGGGAAGAGCCATTATCTATCTTGCTTCCTACACTATATCATCTCTGCTACAACAGTGCCTGCCTCATAACAGGTGCCCAGTAAATATTTATTTTTTATTAATAAATTCATTAATAAATGAATACAATTTTTTTCTCTCCTAGCATTCTTTTTTTTTAAGTTCTCTTTTTTTCCCTCAAATTTTTATTTTTCTTTGGAAGTATGCATCTTTTTTTCTTAATATTTTCCTTCTTTTTTTTTAGTTTTTGCATTTTTTTTTCTTAAATGTGTGTGGTTATCTCTGGATATTCTTGCATAGTTTTGCATGAAAAGTAATACTGATACATACAAGAAACAGCCTGAGCTTCCTCTGCTCTTGAGTAGGTCTGTCTGCCCATAAGCTCCTGTGTCTGAAAGAAAGGGGAGATGGCTATAAGCCTGCTGACTGTAAGCATAGGGATGGGCTGTTTTGAATGAAAGATTTCACTGTAGGTGTTTGAAAATGAAAGGGGGTGTGAAAACCCCACAACTCCAAAGACTGAGGCCTTATACTAGGTATGAACTAGGAGTGATAGCTCTCCTTGGGGAAATAGTAAAATACCATTGGATGAGCATCCTTTCATTTTAGATTGGAGTAATTCTATGCCTGTGATTCTGTGGAAGGCAGAGTGGGAGATAGGCAGTCCGATGCCCCTGATCAATCAATTCATCTGATCTCTGCCCTCATCCTTCTCTGGATTTCTGTGCCCCCCAATATCAAACCAGAGCCTCTCTCCTGTGAGAAGAACAACCAGAGTTCCCAAATGCCTTAAGCTTCTGTGGGCTGAGTTCTCACCACTGTTGTACTGTCCTATTCTCTTTCTGTCTTCCAGAATGCCATCAAAATCACTGGTGTATTTTATACCTTCACCCTGTACCTCATTTATTGTCCTTTGTATATCTTCTCTAACCTTTCACCAAACTATGGGGAGAATGGTAGGTAAATTTGGCCAATCAGTTTTCATCTTGAGTTAAAAATCCAAAGAAGATACTAAAAGTACATATCCCTAGATTATACCCTAGTTGTTACAAATATAATTTAAAAATTAATTTTTATTGAGGTTCTTGTGGTGCAAATCTGTGGTTCAGCATTCAGAATGACTTGTTTTAGAGAAGATTTGGACCAAGCCTTTTTGCTCTTCTTCTATAACACCTCTAAATAGAAACCTAGCTTCTGCTTATACATACTTCTAATTGATTCACCAGTAAATGATCAATGAACATGTATTGGAGGAAGAGAAAAATGAGGAGGAAAGGAAGGAAAGAGAGAGTGGAAGTTCTTCCATTAGGTAACACAAGCATTTGAGTGTGAGTTATGTGCCAAGCACTGTATAGATGCTAAGACTGGATGGGACTTCATCCTTGTGTAGGTGAGCCTTTCTGATTTCATTTGTCTTAGCAATAAAGAGAATGAGCTGTGGTTCTGATCCAAGACACTGACATAGGAGGTTCCTGAACTCACATCCTCCCATAGACACACTAAATCTACAGTTACACACAGAGCAATTCCCTCTAAAAGAAATCCAGAGTATACCTGAGTGACTTATAAACAACAGACAAATGAGAAACTATCCACATTGAAATGGGAAGAAAAGGCTGAGACATACTCTCATCATAAACCCCACTTCCATCACAGCAACACAAAAATGAGATGGAACACACAAATTCTAGCTTCTCCATGAAGAGAAAAGAATTTGGACCCAACTTCTAGTTCTCAAATCTTCCATCTCATGTATGAGCTCACAAAACACCCAGCTCTGAAATCCCATGGGGCTTATGTTGTCTTGACTCACAACACTATAATAAACAAAGAGACCATTCTTAACAGCTTCCTAAGGACTCGCTGTGGCTGTCCTCGCAGGGCTCAGTACAGAGGGAGCAGACAGAAAAGGCCCAGCTCCCCATCATTCCCTGAAAGAAGTCTATTGGCATACTTTGAAATGTATGCTGCCTGAGGGTCATTTCCAATTACCCTAAGTCTAGGTGCTGACTGATATGCTCCCCTTTGTGACACTGATATATTTTGTTATACCCTCTCAACTACTGGGAGCCACTAAAAACAAACAAAGAAGGTGACTTGGACAATCTTAGAGGTATGAGAGACAATAAAGGGCTCAGGCCAACCTGAATGATAAGGTTCATCTCCTACAAGAGACCACTCCATTAAGATTGTGAGACATAGTTTTTTATATGATGTGCAGGAAACAACACAGAGGGTCAAGGAAAATGAAGAAATAGAGGTTTATGTTCCAAACAAAAGAACAATATAAAATTCCAAAAATAGACATTAATGAAATGGAGACAAGTGATTTACCTGATAAAGAGTTTGAAATAATGGTTATAAAGATGCTTACTGAGGTCAGGAGAAAAATACAAGAACAAAGTGAAAATTTCAATAGATAAAAATTATTAAAAAAGAACCAAACAGAAATCATAAAGCTAAAGAACACAATAACTGAACTTAAAAATTCAGTTGAGAGATTCAACAGCAGACTAGGTGCAAAAGAAAAAAAAGAATAAGCAAACTTGAAAACAGGGCAGTAGGATTCATTCAATCAGAAGTGAGGGGAAAAAATGAAAATGAGTAAAAATTGTTTAAGAGTTTTATGGGAGACTATCAAAAGGACCAATATATGCATTATAAGGATCCCAGAAAGTGAATAAACGAAGAGATAGGGACAGATACGCATTCAAAAAATAGTGGCTGAAAGCTTCCATTACCTGGGAAAAGAAACTAGATCCAGAAAGCCCATAAAGTTTCCTAATGAGATGAATTCAAAGAAGCCCACCCAAAAATCTGCTCAACATCACTAATCGTTAGAGAAATGCAAATCAAAACCACAATGAGGTATCACCTCACACTGGTCAGAATGGCCATCATGAAAAAATCTAGAAACAATAAATGCTGGAGAAGGTGTGGGGAAAAGGGAACCCTCCTGCACTGTTGCTGGGAATGTAAATTGATACAGTCACTATGGAGAACAGTATGGAGGTTCCTTAACAAACTCAAAACAGAACTACCATATGACTCAGAAATCCCACTTCTGGGCATATATATACCCTGAGAAAGCCATTATTCGAAAAGATACATGTACCACAATGTTCATTGTGGCAATATTTACAATAGCCAGGACATGGAAACAACCTACATGTCCATCAACAGAGGAATGGGTAAAGAAGATGTGGCACATATATACAATGGAACATTACTTAGCCATAAAAAGGAACAAAACTGAGTTATTTGTAATGAGGTGGATGGACCTAGAGACTGTCATACAGAGTGAAGTAAGCCAGAAAGAGAAAAACAGATACCATATGCTAACGCACATATATGGAATATAAAAAAGTGGTATTTATGAACCTAGTGGGAGGACAGGAATAAAGATGTAGAGAATGGACTTGACACAGGAGGGAATGGGAAACTGGGACAAGTAGAGATTAACACTGACATATATACACCACCAAATGTAAAATGGATGGCTATTGGGTAGCTGCTCCATAGCACAGGGAGATCAGTTTGATGTTTTGTGATGACCTAGAAAGATGGGGTGGGGAGGGTGGGAGGGAGGCTGAAGAGGGAGGGGATATGGAGATATATGTATATATATATTGTTGATTCACTTTGTTGTGCAGCAGAAACTAACAAAATTTTGTAAAGCAATTATACTCCAATAAAGATATTTTTAAAAAGGCCCACCCAAGACACATAATTAAATTTTCAAAAGTCAAATGCAAAGCAAAAAACTAAAATAAATACACACAAGAAAAAGAGAAAATAATTTAAGAATAACACTATAGAAAATTATCAAATCACAAAGAGCAAGAGAAGGAAAAAGGAAAAAAATAATTTGAAAATGCCAGAAAATAAACACCAAAATGGCAATATTAAGTCCATACCTGTTAATAATTACTTTAAAAGTATATGGACTAAATTATCCAATCAAAAGTCATAGAGTGGCTAAATGGTTTAAAAAACACACACAGCTATACACTGCCTATAACAGACTCACATCAGATTTAAGGACAACACCACAGACTAAAAGTAAAGAAAGGAGAAAAACATATCCCATGCAAATGGAAACCAAAAGAAAGCAGGGGTAACTATACTTATATTAGACAACATCAATTTTAAGCCAAAGACTGTAAAAGACACAAAGAGGGCCATTATATAATGATAAAGGGGTCAATCCACAAAGGGTATAACATCTATAAATAAATACCCAATTTGTAAGTATGCAACCAACATAGAAGCACATAAATATCTAAAGCAAATAATAAGAGATCTGAGGGAGAAACATAAAGCAATACAAAGATAGTAGGAAACTTTAGTATCCCATTTTCAACAATGGATAAATCATCCATAGGTAAAATTGATGAGGAAATTTTGTACTTAAAAGACATGTTAGACCAAACAGACTTCATAGACATTTATAGAATATTTCATCCATTAGCAGCAGAATACACATTAGAACATTCTTCAGGATAGATCATGTGTTGGGCCATAAAATAAGTTTTAACACATTTAGAAACTGAAATCATATTAAGCATCTTTTCTGATTACAGTGGTTTGAAACTAGAAATCAGTTACAAGAAGAAAACTGGAAAATTCATACATATGTGGAAATTAACTCACTCCTGAGGATCATTGGGTCAAAAAAGAAATCAAAATAGAATTAAAAAATGCATATCTTGAGACAAATGTGAATGGAAATACAACATACCAAAACTAATGGTTTGCTGCAAAAGTAGTTCTAAAATGGAAGTTCATAGCAATAAACACCTACATTAAGAAAAAAGAAAGACCTGGGCTTCCCTGGTGGCACAGTGGTTGAGAGTCCGCCTGCCGATGCAGGGGACATGGGTTCGTGCCCCAGTCCGGGAGGATCCCACATGCCGTGGAGTGGCTGGGCCTTTGAGCCATGGCCACTGAGCCTGTGTGTCCGGAGCCTGTGCTTCACAACGGGAGAGGCCACAACAGTGAGAGACCCATGTACCGCAAAAGAAAACAAAAGAAAAAAAAAAGATAAAAGAAAGACCTCAAAAAAACAACCTAATTTTACACCTTGAGAAACTAGAAAAAAAAAAAGAATAAATTAAGCCAAAAGTGAGTAGAAGGAAGGACATGGAAAAGATTAGGGCAGAAATAAATAAAAGAGAGATTAAGAACATAGTAAAGGTTAATGAAATTGAGAGCTGCTTTTTTGAAAAGATAAACAAATAGACAATTCTTTAATTAGACTCACCAAGATAAAAAGTGAGAGTACTCAATAAAGTTGAAAATGAAAGAGGAAATATTACAACTGATACCCATACAAGTATAAAGGATCATAAGAGACTACTAAGAATAATTGTACTCCAACAAGTCAGACACCCTAGAAACAATGGATAAATTCCTAGATACATATTACCTCCCAAGTCTGAATCATTACGAAATAGAAAATCTGAACAGAGTAATTACTAGTAAGGAAATTGAATTGATAATCAAAAACTTCCCAGCAAAGAAATGTCCAGAACTTATGCTTTTACTGGTGAATTCTACCAAACATTTAAAGAAGAATTAGTACCATCCTCTCAAACCCTTCCAAAAATAGAAGAGGAAAGAAAATTTCCAAAGTTCTTTCCTGAGGCCAGCAATACCCTTATAACAAAACCAGATAAGGATATTACAAGGAAAGAAAATTGTAAGCCAATACCCCAGATGAAAACAGATGCAAAAATCCTCAAAATACATTAGCAAACTGAAATCAAGAGTACATTCAAAATATCATAATTGAGAGGAGTTTATTCCAGAGGTTCAAGAATGGTTCAACTTTCATGAATCAATCAATGTGATACACCACATTGACAAAATAAAGGAAAAAAAATCATATGATCATATCAACAGATGCATAAAAAGCACTTGACAAAATTCAACAAGAATTCATGATTAGAACTCTAAACAAAGTGGATATAGAGGGAATGTACCTCAACATAATAAAGCCCATATATGACGAGTTCACAGCTAACATCATACTCAATGGTGAAAATCTGAAATCTTTCCTCTAAGGTCAGGAACAAAATAAGAAAACCCAATCTCATCATTATTAATTAACATAATACTGTAAGTCCTAGAAAAAACAATTAGGAAAATAAAAAGAAAAAATAAGAAAAAGAAATAAATGGCATCCAAATCGAAAAGGAAGAAAGAAACTGTTTCTACTTGCAGGTGACATATTATATGTTGAAAACACTAAAGACTTTACCAAAAAACTGTTGGTACTAATAAACAAATTCAATAAAGTTTCAACTTAAAAAATTAATATTCAAAATAAGTTGAATTTCTATATACTAACAATGAACTATCTAAAACAGAAATTAAGAAAGCAATCTCATTTGCCATTGTATCAATAATAATAAAACACCAAGGAAAAAATTTACCCAATGAAATGAAAGACCTGTACACTGAAAACTGTAAGACCAATGTCTTATGAAAGAAATTGAAGACAGAAATAAATGGAAAGGTAATCCATACTCATGGATTAAAAGAATTAATATTTTTAGAATTTCCATACTATCAATACTTAAAGAAATCTACAGATTCAATGCAATCTCTATCAAAATTCCTATGGCATTTTTCAAAGAAATAGGGAGAAAAAACTAAAATTTGTATGGAACTACAAAGGCTCTTCACTAGCCAAACCAATCCTGAGAAAGAAGAATGTACCTAAAGGAACCACAATTCCTGATTTCAAACTTTATCACAAAGCTACTGTAATCAAAAGAGAATATTGACATAAAAACAGAGATAGATCAATGAAACAGAAGAGAGAGGCCAGAAGTAAACACATGCATACAAGTTCAATTAACTTATTACAGTGAAGCCAAGAATATAAAATGGGGAAAGGATAGTTTCTTCAATAAATGGTGCTGGGAAAACTGGATATACACATGCACAAAAAATGAAACAGGCTCCTCATCTTACACCATACACAAAAATCAATTAAAAATGCATCAAAGACTTGAACATAAGACCAGAAACCACAAAACTTCTAAAAGAAAACATGGTATGTCAACTACTTCATATTGGGCTTCGCAATGATTTTTTTTTTTTGATATGACTCCAGAAACAAATGTTACGAAAGTAAAAATAAAGCAGGACTACACCAAACTAAAAAGCTTCCGCACAGCCAAGGAAACCATCAACAAAGTGAAAAGGCAATGTATGGAATAGGAAAAAAAAATAATGATTCATATATCTGCTAATGGGTTAATATTCAAAATATATAATAAATGCATAAACTCAGTAGCAAAAAAAACCCAAAAAAACAAAAAAACAAAAACACCAATCTGATTTAAAAATGAGCAGAAGAACTAAACAGCATTTTCTCTAAGAAGACTTAAAAATGGACAAGTAAATGAAAAGATGCTCACATCACTAATTATTAGGGAAATGTAACTCACAACTACATTTAGACATCATCTCACACCTGTTAGGATGACTATTTTCAGGCAGAGAAGAGGTAAATGCTGGCAAGGATGTGGCATAAATGGGATGCTGGTAGACTCTTCATGGGAATGTACAGTGGTGCAGCCACTATGGAAAATAGTATGGAAGTTCCTCAAGAAATTAAACATGGAACTTCTATATGATCCTGCAATGTCACTTCTGGGTAAACATCCAAAGGAAATGAAAACAGGATATTGAAGAGATGTATGCACACTTGGGTTCATTGCATCGTTATTCACAGTAGCCCAGATGTGGAAACATATCCAGTGTCCATCAATGGATAAATGGATAAAGAAGATATGGTATAAACATACACTGAAATATCATTCAGCCATGAGATAGAAGAAAATCTTGATTTTTTCAACAACATGGATGGACCTTGAGGGCATTATCTTAAGTGAAAAGATTAAAATAGAGAAAGACAAATACTCATGATCTCACTTATTTATAAAATCTAAAAATAAAAAATCAAACATATAGAGACAGAGGTAGAAAAATGGTTATCAGCGATGTGGGGGGGGGGGGTGGGAGAGGTAAGGAGAGATTGGTAAAAGGGTCCAAACTTTCAGCTATAAGATGAATAAATTCTAGGGATCCAGTGATACAATGTAAAACACGGTGACTAAAATTTATAACACTATATTGTAAAATTGAAATTTGCTAAGACAATAGAAATCAGATGTTCTCACATACACAAACATACACAAAAGATAAGTATGTGAGGTGATAAACATGTTAATTAACCAGATAGATGATGGGAATTCTTTCACAATGTATATCTATACGTATACATATGTATTTATCAAATCACCATGATGTATATATACTATAAATATCTTACAATTTTGTCAATCATACCTCAATAAAGCTGAATTTTAAAAATTAATATAATAAAATAAATAATACGGCACTATATAATTTCCGAGACTCCGTTCAGCTCCTCTTTTTATAAAGTAAATACATTTTGTTTTCCCAAATTGGAAATCTTTTGCTACTCATGACACTCATATCAGTTAATTCAAAGAGTAATTGTCCCTGCCAAGATGAACTGTAATAATTTCACCTTGAATATCAAAATGTAATAGGAAGCTAACTGTCTTGGAATCAAAAGACTCAAAGACATTCAATGTCAGTGAAGCAAACATCAAATGCAACACCAGGAAAATATTTGATCATGAGCCATAAAGATCTGTTTTAAGCCATTAATTATATTTAGAAGGAGACAGTAAACACAATTTGCTTTCAAGTCTTATATCTTCAATACACTCATTTTCTTTGGTGTTAATATGAAGAGATGTAAATATCCCAGGAACTACTTTTTGAAACATAACCTATAAAATTAATGGTCTCTGCCAAAGATTTTCACATTTCTCATCACGATAAACAAATTGGACATAAAACAGCCTGTCTGGATGTGTCTTTGGTGATAGAGGACTGTGTGAGTGGGGAAAGTATTGAGTAGTGGGGAGTGATATAAACTTTATTTAGAAAGGAGGAACAGAGAGGAAAATAAAGAAACAGTGCCTTAAATTATATTGGTCTAAAAGTGACAAGTGTTCATTAGAAAACCTGAGAGGCACAAGCCAAGACACTCAAAGTCATGGTTTCTTTGTAAAGTGTATACATGAAGGTTTCACTTTAAAAGTAATATCATGGGTGGGGTAAAAGGGAGCCAAATATAAAAGTTGTGAAGCTGCAGAGTGTCAATTTGTAGCTGAAGGCTCACTAAGGTGAGGGTAACTGCCAGGGTAGATGGATTTGTAATTGATTTCTCTCCTTTGCAACCTACATATCATGCAAAGGACAGCATGTGTCAGGACTACATACACTTTATGAAGCAAGTCCAGACACCAAATTTTTTGTAAGAAGACATAGTAAAGCAAACATATTAAAACATATATTTATTTATTTCCTTTTTTGCAAATAAAAGATATATGTTACGTAGACAAAAGTTAATTTCCTAATATTTAGTATGTGAGGAAAGAAGGTACACAAAGACAGTGTATAAACAAGGGTACATTTGTTTTTCAACAAATTTATTGGAGTATAATGGCTTTAAAATTTTGTGTTAGTTTCTGCTGTATAACAAAATGAATCAGCTATAGGTACACATATATCTCCATATCCCCTCCCTCTTGCGTCTCCCTCCCACCCTCCCTATCTCACCCCTCTAGGCGGCCACAAAGCACCAAGCTGATCTCCCTGTGTTATGCAGCTGCTGTCCACTATCTATTTTACATTTGGTAGTGTATATACGTCACTGCCACTCTCTCACTTCGCCCCAGCTTACCCTTCCCCCTCCACGTTTCCTCAAGTCTATTCTCTATGTCTGTGTCTTTATTCCTGTCCTGCTTCTAGGTTCTTCAGATTTTTTTGTTTTTTTTAGATTCCATATATATGTGTTACCATACGGTATTTGTTCTTCTCTTTCTGACTTACTTCACTGTGTATGACAGACTCTAGGTCCGTCCACTTCATTACAAATAACTCAATTTCATTTCTTTTTATGGCTGGGTAATATTCAATTGTATACATGTGCCACATCTTCTTTATCCATTCATCTGTCGATGGACACATAGGTTGTTTCCATGTCCTGGCTATTGTAAATAGTCTTGCAATGAAAGTTGTGGTACATGACTCTTTTTGAATTATGGTTTTCTCAGTGTATATGTCCAATAGTGGGATTGCTGGGTCGTATGGTAGTGCTATTTTTAGTTTTTTAAGGAACCTCCATACTGTTCTCCATAGTGGCTGTATCAATTTACATTCCCACCAACAGTGCAAGAGGATTCCCTTTTCTCCACACCCTCTTCAGCATTTATGGGTTGTATATATTCTGATGACACCCATTCTAACCAGTGTGAGGTATTACCTCATTGTAGTTTTGATTTGCATTTCTCTAATGATTAGTGATGTTGAACATCCTTTCGTGTGTTTGTTGGCAATCTGTATATCTTCCTGGAGAAATGTCTATTTAGGTCTTCTGCCCAGTTTTGGATTGGGTTGTTTTTTTGATATTGAGCTTCATGAGCTGCTTGTATATTTTGGAGATTAATCCTTTGTCAGTTGCTTCATTTGCAAATATTTCCTCCCATTCTGAGGGTTGTCTTTTCGCCTTGCTTATAGTCTCCTTTGCTGTGCAAAAGCTTTTAAGTTTCATTAGGTCCCATTTGCTTATTTTTGTTTTCATTTCCATTTCTCTAGGAGGTGGGTCAAAAAGGATTTGCTGTGATTTATGTCACGGAGTGTTCTGCCTATCTTGTCCTCCTCTAAGAGTTTTATACTGTCTGCCCTTACATTTAGATCTTTAATCCATTTTGAGTTTATTTTTGTGTATGGTGTTAGGGAGTGTTCTGATTTCATTCTTTTACATACAGCTGTCTAGCTTTCCCAGCACCAATTATTGAAGAGGCTGTATTTTCTCCATTGTATAACCTCGCCTCTTTTATCAAAGATAAGGTGACAATATGTGAATGGGTTTATCTCTGGCTTTCTAACCTGTTCCACTGATCTATATTTCTTTTTTTGTGGCAGTGCCATACTGTCTTGATTAGTGTGCCTTTGTAGTATAGTCTGAAGTCCAGGAGCCTGATTCCTCCAGCTCAATTTTTCTTTCTCAAGATTGCTTTGGCTATTCAGTGTCTTTTGTGTTTCCATACAAATTGTGAAGTTTTCTGTTCTAGTTCTGAGAAAAATGCATTTGTAGTTTGATAGGGATTGCATTGCATCTGTAGATTGTTTTGCGTAGTATAGTCATTTTCACAATATTTATTCTTCCATTCCAAGAGCATGGTATATCTCTCCATCTGTTTGTATCATCTTTAATTTCTTTCAACAGTGTCTTATAGTTTTCTGCATACAGGTATTTTATCTTCTTAGGTAGGTTTATTCCTAGTTTTTTTTTTTTTTTTCTTGCAATAGTAAATGGGAGTGTTTCCTTAATTTCTCTTTCAGATTTTTCATCATTAGTGTATAGGAATGCAAGAGATTTCTGTGCATTAATTTTGTATCTTGCTGCTTTACCAAATTAATTTATTAGCTCTAGTAATTTTCTGGTAGCGTCTTTAGGATTATCTATGTATAGTATCATGTCAAGTGCAAACAGTGACAGTTTTACTTCTTCTTTTCCAATTTGGATTTCTTTTATTTATTTTTCTTCTCCGATTGTTGTTGCTAAAATTTCCATAACTATGTTGAATAATAGTGGTGAGAGTGGGCAACCTCGTCTTGTTCCTGATCTTAGTGGAAATGGTTTCAGTTTTTCAACATAGAGAATGGTGTTGGCTGTGGGTTTGTCATATATGGCCTCTATTATGTTGAGATAAATTCCCTCTATGCCTACTTTCTGGAGAGTTTTTACCATAAATGGGTGTTGAATTTTGTCAGAAGCTTTTTCTGCAACTATTGACATTATCATAAGGTTTTATCCTTCAACTTATTAATATGGTGTATCACATTGATTGATTTGCATATATTGATGGATATTGCATTCCTGGGATAAACTCCACTTGATCATGGTGTATGATCCTTTTAATGTGTTGTTAGATTCTGTTTGCTAGTATTTTGCTGATGATTTTGCATCTATGTTCATCAGCGATACTGGCCTGTAGTTTTCTTTTTTGTGACATCTTTGTTTTGGTATCAGGGTGATCGTGGCCTCATAAAATAAGTTTGGGAGTGTTCCTCCCTCTGCTATATTTTGGAAGAGTTTGAGAAGGATAGGTGTTAGCTTTTCTCTAATTGTTGATAGAATTCGCTTGTGAAGCCATCTGGTCCTGGGCTTTTACTTGTTGGAAGTTTTTAAATCACAGTTTCAATTTCTTCCTTGTGATTGTTCTGTTTATATTTTCTATTTCTTCCTGGTTCAGTCTCAGAAGGTTATGCATTTCTAAGAATTTGCCCATTTCTTCCAGATTTTCCACTTAATGGACATATAGTTGCTTGTAGTAATCTGTCATGATCCTTTGTATTTCTGCAGTGTCAGTTGTTACTTCTCGTTTTACATTCCTAATTCTGTTGATTTGAGTCTTCTCCCTTTTTTTCTTGATGTGTCTGGCTAATGGTTTATCAATTCTATTTATCTTCTCAAAGAACCAGCTTTTAGTTTTATTAATTTTTGCTATCATTTCCTTCATTTCTTTTTCATTTATTTCTGATCTGATCTTTATGATTTCTTTCTTTTTTCTAACTTTGGGTTTTTTTTTGTTGTTCTTCTTCTTTCTCTAATTGCTTTAGGTGTAAAGTTAGGTCGTTTATTTGAGGTGTTTCTTGTTTCTTGAGGTAGGATTGTATTGCTATAAACTTCCCTCTTAGAACTGCTTTTGCTGCATCCCATAAGTTTTGTGTCATTGTGTTTCCATTGTCATTTGTTTCTAGGTATTTTCTGATTTCCTCTTTGATTTTTTTCAGTGATCTCTTGGTTATTTAGTAGTGTATTGTTTAGCCTCCATGTGTTTTTATTTTTTACAGATCTTTTCCTGTAATTGATATCTAGTCTCATAGTGCTGCTGTCAGAAAATATACTTGATACAATTTCACTTTTCTTTAACTTACCAAAGCTTCATTTGTGACCCAATATATGATCTTTCCTGGAGAATGTTCCATAAGCACTTGAAAAGAAAGTGTATTCTATTGTTTTTGGATAGAATGTCCTGTAAATATCAATTAAGTCCATCTTGTTTAATGTATCATTTAAAGCTTGTGTTTCCTTATTTATTTTCATTTTGGATGATCTGTCCATTGGTGAAAGTGGTGTGTTAAAGTCCCTTATACTATGATTGTGTTACTGTCAATTTCCCCTTTTATGGCTGTTAGCATTTGACTTGTGTATTGAGGTGCTTCTATGTTGGATGCATAAATATTTACAATTGTTATATCTTCTTGGATTGATCCCTTGATCATTATGCAGTGCCCTTCTTTGTCTCTTGTAATAGTCTTTATTTTAAAGTCTATTTTGTCTGATGAGAATTGCTAGTCCAGCTTTCTTTTGATTTCCATTTGTATGGGATATCTTTTTCCATCCCCTCACTTTCAGTCTGTATGTTTCCCTAAGTCTGATGTGGGTCACTTGTCGACAGCATATATACAGGTCTTGTTTTTGTATTCATTAAGCCAGTCTATGTCTTTTGGTTGGAGCATTTAATCCATTTACATTTAAGGTAATTATCTATATGTATGTTCCTATTACCATATTCTTAATTGTTTTGGGTTTGTTATTTTAGGTCTTTTCTTTCTCTTGTGTTTCCTGCCTAGTGAAGTTCCTTCAGCATTTGTTTTAAAGCTGGTTTGGTGGCGCTGAATTCTCTTAGCTTTTGCTCCTCTGTAAATGTTTTAATTTTTCCATTGAATCTGAATGAGATCCTTGCTGGGTAGAGTAATCTTGGTTGTAGGTTCTTCCCTTTCATCACTTTAAGTATATCCTGCCACTTCCTTCTGGCTTGCAGAGTCTCTTTCTGCTGAACGATCAGCTGTTAACCTTATGGGGATTTCCTTGTATGTTATTTGTTGCTTTTCCCTTGCTGCTTTTAATATTTTTTCTTTGTATTTAATTTTTGATAGTTTGTTTAATATGTGTCTTGGCTTGTTTCTCCTTGTATTTATCCTGTATGGGACTCTCTTCACTTCCTAGACTTGATTGACTCTTTCCTTTCCCATATTAGGGAAGTTTCAACTATAATATTTTCAAGTATTTTCTCTTCTTCTGGGACCCCTGTTATTCGAATGTTGGTGCATTTAATATCCCATAAATCTCTGAGGCTGTCCTCAGTTCTTTTCATTCTTTTTTTCTTTATTCTGCTCTGTGGTAGTTATTTCCACTATTTTATCTTCCAGGTCATTTATCTGTTCTGTTTCATTTATTCTGCTATTGATTCCTTCTAGAGAATTTTTAATTTCATTTATTTTATTGTTCAACATTGTTTGTTTGTTCTTTTTCTTCTAGATCCTAAAAATATGGGGCTTCATGAATTTGCACATCATCGTTACTCAGGGGCCATGCTAATCTTCTCTGTATTGTTCCAATTTTAGTATATGTGCTGCTGAATCAGCACTGCAAGTGTACTTTTTTAATACATACAGATACATAGCTATAGATAAGATTTCTATTTTCCCAGGGAGTTCAATTCAGTTTGTGTTTATTTTAATACAGATGTCTATCATCTATTGTAGGAAAACCATCTGGAAAATAGATTAGTTCTCTCTGAAGTATTTGGGGGACTGAATTTTGGCAATTATTTGTGTGCATATGAATTTTCCTGTGTTAATAAATGTAGTGGAAAGTTCCCTTTAAAAATGAATGAATGGGGCTTCCCTGGTGGTGCAGTGGTTGAGAGTTCGCCTGCCGATGCAGGGGACACGGGTTCGTGCCCCAGTCCGGGAAGATCTCACATGCCGCGAAGCAGCTAGGCCCGTGAGCCATGCTTGCTGGGCCTGCGTGTCTGGAGCCTGTGCTCCACAATGGGAAAGGCCACAAGAGTGAGAGGCCCGTGTACCACAAAAAAAAAAAAAAAAAGAATGAATGAATGAATTAATTAATACAAATTAATAGTAGAAAACTTCCCCAGTAACAAACCACACCATTAATTACTTAATGGGATATTTAAAAGCTTATCTGCAATGCAGACTGGATTCTGAATGAGAATTCTTTTTGCTTCATGGGTGCTGGAGTTCCCTGAAAAGTGTAGCTTCTTGACCTCTTCTGTGATGGCTACAAATGTACCCAGTGAGCTCCCAGGCCTGAAAGCCTGCCTCATCAGGCAATTTCTGCTAAGGTTAACTGTCAAGTATCCCTCTTTTCAAGATGACTTAGTTCTTTTCAAAATGCAAGTTTTATTCAAAATGACCCAGTCAAGTTGCCATCTGTTGGATACAAAACCAGCCCATTATAAAACAAACATTTACCTTTGCCCCAAATAGTTAGAAATGCTGCTTGCTCCTGAGAAGGCCCCTTCAGAATCTTGAGTCATCCTCTCAAAAACAGACTTCTTCAAGATTTTGTACAGCATTAATTCACTTTCCAGAACTCCAAAGGGTAAAGGTGAAGTTCTGGGAGGTTTTCCTTGGAGCTCCCCACATGGGTATCAAGGTGCAGGGAAATCACCCATTGTGTACTTCAAGAGGGGTTGTGGGAGATGAGAGGCCATATAGCATGCTAACAAGACTTTGAAAAACACCTAACGCCTAATAGCTGCCATTCTTCTGGAAAACCAGTCAAAGACAAATGAAAAACTGGGAAAACCTTTGCAATAAATAGTACAGATAAGTAGTATCATCTTTAATAAGTAAATGGCCATATTAATTAAGATAACTCCTTCATCATTGGTCTAGCATCATTGGTCTAGCTTTGGAATATTTGGCAAATCTTGTTTTGTTCTTAGTCTAAGAATTGTGGTCAAAAACAGGAGACCAATTGTCCCATTCTATCATCCATCCTGCATATTTTTTAATTAATTTCTTGCATAAGTTATATATGAACTATTCAAATATGTATATAGTAAAATGTATGTATCCTTCCAAGCTTCTTGACCATCCCCAAAACGTCACTCCTATGAGCGTACCCCTTGCTATTGCTTTCCTGTGTCCATCCAGGGATATTCTATGCATAGAATATGAAATGTATGTTTTAAACCAATGTTACATATTATACTAATAGTTCTATCCCCTGCTTTATTTTTAATTTGCATTGTAGACCTTGGAGATTCATCCACACCAGAATGTGGATTTCTCAGTCTTTTCCACAGCAACATGATATCTAGTTACATATATTTGTCATACAATCTTTAGGCCAAGTTTATTTATTTACTTAATTAACATCTTTATTGGAGTATAATTGCTTTACAATATTGTGTTAATTTCTGCTGTATAACAAAGTGAATCAGCTATATGTCTACATATATCCACATATATCCTCCCTCTTGCATCTCCCTCCCATCCTCCCCATCCATCCCTCTACGTGGTCACAAAGCACTGAGCTGATAACTCCGTGTGATGCAGCTGCTTCCCAATAGCTATCTATTTTACATTTGGTAGTGTATATATGTCAATGCCACTGTCTCACTTCATCTCAGCTTACCCTTCCCACCCCCCGTGTCCTCACGTCTATTCTCTACATCTGTATCTTTATTCCTGTCCTGCCTCTAGGTTCGTCAGAACCTATTTTTTTTTTTTTTTAGATTCCATATATATGTGTTAGCATATGGTATTTGTTTTTCTCTTTCTGTCTGTATGACAGACTGTAGGTCCATCCACCTCACTACAAATAACTCAATTTTGCTTCTTTTAATGGCTGAGTGATATTCCATTGTATATATGTGTCACATCTTCTTTATCCATTCATCTGTCAGTGGGCACTTAGGTTGCTTCCATGTCCTGGAAGTGCTGCAATGAACATTGTAGTACATGACTCTTTTTGAATTATGGTTTTCTCAGGGTATATGCCCAGTTGTGGGATTGCTGGGTCATATGGTAGTTCTATTTTTGGTTTTCTAAGGAACCTCTATACTGTTCTCCATAGTGGCTATATCAATTTACATTCCCACAAACAATGCAAGAGGGTTCCCTTTTTTCCACAACCTCTCCAGCATTTATTAAAGCCAGTAGTTTATTGATGGACATTTAGATTGCTTTCAGTTTTGCTAATACACATACATACTCAATATGCAGCCTGTACCTTTGTTATTAAGCATATCATATTAGCAGGACACATTCATGGAAATCCAAGTGCTGTGCTAAAGTTTATGTGCATTTTAAACGTGTATAAATGTTGTTAAATTGCCCCAACAGAGAGTTACCATGTTACACTTCAGGAACATAAGAGCATTTCTGTTTCTCTATCAAACCATGAAGTATATTATAAACTTGCCTGAAATTTTATTACTCTAAGCGAAACTGATATCCCATTATAATTTTAATCTGAGCATTTCTTATTTTGAGTGAAATTGGGCATTTTTCATGTATCTAACGCCATTCATGTTTCATTCTTTAACCTGTTTATTCACATCATTTGCCATTTTCCTAAGGGGTTCATTAAATTGTCCTAATAACTCGTAAGGCTGTTTATTTATTAAAGATGTTATCTACACATCTGTACTATGTATTACAAAGATTTCCCTGGAGTTTTAATTTATCTTTTGACTTTGTGTTTTTAAATGTGCAAAATGCTTTTTAAAATTTGAATTTATAAAACTTCAATAATTTTGAGTTTCTGTTATATTTTGAAAGTTCTTCATGTGAGATCATAAATAGCATTTTTACCTAAAATATTAGATAATTTTATTTTTCACGTTTAAATTTTGTTCTATCTGGAATGAATTTTGCTATGTGATGTCTACTCAATGTCTTAACATCATTTATTTGGTAAAGTATCTTTAGGCCACTAAAATTTCATTATCACTTTCATATACTCAATTTCTATATTTATTTAAGTATATTTATGGACTTTACATTTCTTCTTCTAGTGTTTTATTTATTTATAGATTAGCATCCTATTTTTAATTACTGTAGCTATATAGTTGTTGTTGGAATCAGCCAGGGCTAATTTCTGCTCACAACTCTTCTATTATAGCCGGAATTTTCCTGCTTATTAATGAGCTGAGCTTTTATTTATTTATATTGGTTAGGAATAGTTACTCTAGTTCTTTAAAAATCCTGTTGTCAATTTAATTAGGAATTCATTACATGTGTATATGTATTTAGGAAAAATTGGAGACTTTATGATATTGTTTTCTTATGTAAGGAGTGAGTATGCCTTATTTTATTTTCTTTTTTTTTTCCTCAGAATAGAATTTTGAAGTTGTGTTTGTATAGCTCTAGTGTATTTCTCATTAAATTTATTCCTATTTTAAAATGTGTATTTTTAAAAATATTATGAAATACTTTAAACAGAATGATGTATTAACAAACATATTGAACAACAATTTACCCACACCACCCAGCTAAAGAAATGATTCCATATCAATACAGTTAAAGCTTTATGTCAACACTTTTATGTCTAGCTTTTTTCATTTATAGTATTTTTGAAATGTATCTATGTTATAGTAGATCAGGAGTTGGTTCATTGTTATTGTATGAATAGGCCACATTTTGTTTATCCATTTTCTAGTTTTTGACTACAATGAATAATGCTGCTATGAAATCTGTGTGCATGCCTTTTTGTGGACATACCCACCCCTGCCCCCATCAAGTAAATTCCTAAAAGTAGAAGTGAAAATTTATGTTTAGACTTTTGAAAAATTATCAAATGTTTTCCATTGTAGTTGTACCATTTTACATTCCTACCAGCAATGCATGAAGGTTACAGTTTATCTACCTCCCTTCCAACACGTTGTATTTTCTGTCTTTTTTATGAAAGGCATTATAGTTGATATATAGCTGTAACTCACTGCAGTTTCAATTAACATTTTTGTAATGAATATTGATTTGGGTCATCATCTCATGTGATCATTAACCATCTGCATATCTACATTGTTGAAATCTATTCAAATCTTTTGATCACTGTTTAATTGGGTTGTTGTTTTTGAATTGTAAGATTTTATATACTCTTGATACAAGTCAGATATATAATTTTAAAATATTTTCCCCCATTCTTAGGAGACTGTGGTTTGCCTTTTCATTTTATTCATGGTGTCTTTTGAAACACACATTTTTTCTTTCATTATTATGTAGTCTAATTTATGGAATTTTTCTTTTATAAATCGTGTTGTTTCTAAGAACTCTGTCAAATGCAAGGTCAGAACATGATCTCTTATGTTTTCTTCTGGAAATTTTATTTTTATGCTGGTCTATGTTCTATGATGAATTAATTTGGTGACACAAAGATCTAAGTAATTGTTTATGCATGTGCATATAATTATACCAATATCATTTGTTAAAAATACTGTCCTTTTCCTATTGCATTGTCTTGGCACCTGTGTCAAAAATCAACTGTAAGAGTTCAATTCTGTCCCATTGATTTATATGCTTAACTTTATACCAAGACCACTTTTCCTTGGACACAATAATTGTTTTATGTATGAAACTGTGTAGTGTAATTCTTCAAATTTGTTTTACTTTTTCAAAATTGTTTGGCTTTTTCAGGTGACTCATAATGTCTCACATATTTTGGAATCAGTTTGTCAATTTTTGCAAAATAGGCTTTTAATATTTTGATATGGAGTGCATTGAATTTGTGGGTTGTTTTGGAGAGAATTGCTGATTTTGAAATTTTTAGTCTTCTAATCCATGATCATCAAAATATTTTTCATTTACTTTTATTTTAAATTTCTCTCAGCAATGTTTTGGAGTTTTTCATTTAGATCTTATTTTATTAAATTTATTTTCAAGTATTTTTTTCTTTTTGGAGGCTATTGTGAATGGAATTGTTTCCTTAATTTTATTTTTGGATTATTCACTGATAGTGTTTAGAAATAAAATTAATTTCACTTTTTATATATTCATACTATATCCTGCTACTATAATAAACTTGTTTTTTTAAGCATTTTTTCTTATTAGTGTATTAGTATTTTCTACTTACAGAATTATGTCATCTGTGAATAGAGTTTTTTTCTTTCCTATAGTGATGACTTTCTCTCTTCTCTCCCTCCTTCTTTTCCTTCCTTTCTTCCTTCAACATTATTTCACTGCCTAGAACCACAGCACAATATTTACCAAAAGTAGCAAGAGCAGGTATCCCTAGCTTCTTGCTGATATTAGGGGAAAAACATTCAGTTTTTCGCCATTAAGTAAAATTTTAACTATGAGATTTTCACAGATAGTCTTTAGGAGGTTAAACAACTACCCTTATATTTCTAGTTTTTAAAGAATTTTATTATGTTTGTATAAACTAGTGTCAATTTTTCTGCATTAATTGAGATATTCATGTGGTATTTTTCCTGCCCTTTATTATATTAACTGTATGTATTATATTAATTGATTTTCAGTTGTTAAACCAACTTTGCATTCCTAAGATAAATTCTACTTGATCATGGTATACAATTATTTTTATATGTTTTTGTTACTATTTTGTTAAAGATTTTTGTGTCTATGTTCATAAGAGATATTAGTCATAGTCTCCTTTGCTTGTGATATCTTTGTCTGGCTTGTATCAGAGTAACACTGGCCTCATAGAATATGTTGGAAAATGTTCTCTTATTAATTGAAAGTGTTTGTGAATGATTGGTATTTCTTCTTTAAATAGATGGTAGAATATAACACTGAAGCAATCTGTGTCTAAGCCTCCCTTTGGGGGAATATTTCTAACCATTATTTCAATTTGTTTATTTTCTATTTATTATTTTTCTTTCTACTTTCCTATAGTCTTGAGTCAGTTTTGGTAACTTTTGTCTTCCTAGAATTTATTGGTTTCATCTAAATTGTCTATTTGTTGACCTATTTTTTCCCATATTCTATATTCTAAAGGGTTGGTAATAGTTATATTGTTTTATTCCTAATTATGATAATTTCTGTCTTTTTTTCTGTTGTCTTGGTCAGTCTGTATCACACTGACTGTTGGCACACTTTTTCTGTAAAGAACTAGATAATAAATGTTTTATGACTTACAGGTCATAGAGTGTCTACTGCAACTAATTAATCCTGTTACTGTAGTGTGAAAGCAGCCATAGACAATACATAAATGTACATTGCTGTGCTCCAATAAATGTACATTGTGTGCTCCAATAATTTTTATTTTATTTTATTTTTGTAGAAAACAGTCCACAAGCCAGAGTGGACATAGTTGGATGACCCCTGATATAGCTACAGGTTTATGAATTTTGTTGTCATTTTCAGAGAACCAATTTTTTAAATTTCATTGACTTTCTCCCTTGTGTTCTATTTTCTTTTATTTATTTATTTAGTTAGTTAGTTATTTGGCTGCAATGGGTCTTATTTGCAGAACGCAGGATCTTTTGTTTTGGCACACAGGCTCTTCATTGTGGTGTATGGGCTTCTCTCTAGTTGTGGTGCATGGGGTCCAGAGAGTGCGGGCTCAGTAGTTGCATCTCACAGTCTCTCTAGCTGTGCTGCATGGGCTCTAGAGTGTGTGGGCTTTGTTGTCCCACAGCATATGGATCTTTGTTCTCCGACCAGGGATTGAACCTGCATCCCCTGCATAGGAGGGCAGGTTCTTAACCCCTGCACCACCAGGGAAGTTGCTGTATTTTCTTTAAAAAAAATCATTGATTTCTGCTCTATATTATTTATTTTTTTGCTTGCTCTGAGTTTAGTATTCTTCCATTTTCTAGTTTCTCCTGATAGTAGCTTAGCTAACTGATTCAGGACTTTTCTGTCTTCCCATCTAGGCATTTGCAATATAAATTTTCTTCTAAGTACTACTTGGCCTGTTGTCTATATAGGTTGATATATTCTATTTTTGTTACCATTAATTCAAAATATTTTTTAAATTCCCTTGGAATTTTTTCTTGACCCATTGGTTATTTAGAAGAGGATAATTTAATTTCAAAATATTTGAGAATCTCCCATATTTCTTTCCATTATTGATTTCTAATTTAAGTCTGCTGTGGTCAGAGAGCATAATTTGTATGACTTCAATATTTTAAAATTTACTTGTTTGTGGCCTAACAAGTAAATTTTCTATGGTCTACCTTAGAAAATGTTCCATGTATGCTTAAAAATACTGCATATTCTGCATTGGATTCAACATTTTATATAAGTTAGGTCAAGTTGGTAATAATGTTATTAAGCTCTTCTATGCCCTTGCTAATTTTCTGTCTAGTTGTCATATATCAATTATTGATGGTCATGTATTGAAATCTCCAAATATCATTCTTGTTTTGTCTCTTTCTTCTTTCAATCCCTCCCATTTTTGTTTCATGTATTTTGATGCTCATATATTTTGTTTTCAGGCCTATGTACATTTATACTTGCTGTTTCTTTCTAATGTATTAACTCTTTTAGGAAAGTTCCTCTATGTCACTAGTGGTACTTTTTCTTTTTTTTCTTAAGTCTATTTTGTTTCATGCTAATGCATCCACCTTATTTCTCATATGATTACTGTTTCTATAATATACACTATTCTGTTCCTGGAGTCTAATGTTTGTCTCTTGAAGGCAACTTATATTTGGATCTTTGTTTTACCTAGCTAGATATTGTCTAACTTTTAATGGGTCTATAGTCCATTTGCACTTAATATGGTTATTGATATGGTTGGTATTTTCATTTCCTGTTTTGCTATTGATTTTCTATACATAAGAATTTTTTTCTCATAATTTAAAATTATTTTTTAAGCTTTTCTAGCCATTACTACTTTAACCATAGTTGTCTACAATTTATCTGATCCTCTTTTATCTTTGGTAGTAACCCTTGACTTTCTAACCTGAGCAATGTATATATCAGTATACTTTACAGTTTTGTGCATCTCCCCATCCTCCTCCTCTCAGCATCACCACACATTTTAGTTCATTATTTTATTTTTCTTAGTTCTTCACTTTTTACATTAATATATCTAATATTTGGTTTATATTCTTTAAATTACATTTTGACCCCTCATATTAAACTTGAAAATGTCACTGTGGTTTATAATGCTCCCAGTATACAATCTTCCTTCCTCTCCTACCTATTATTAGTCATATTATTTCTACATCCATGTAGTTTCTAATGTATTCATTCTGTTCTATAAATATAAATCCCACAAAAATTTAGACTTAATTATAAATTTAAATAAATGTATTGCTCTCTGAGAGATATTTCATTGTTAATTAAGCACCCAGTGTTTTTGTTAATTAAATTATATTCTATAGTAGTTTTTAAATAAAATGTTTATGCAAACTATACTGTCTGAGTTCTCTTATATTTATAAATATTCATTGCATTTAACTTGTGGCAGTTTGATTGGCTATAAAATTCTTGAACCACTCTGTCCCCTAGAACAGACATATCATACAAATGTCGCCTAAATTTTAATATTACTGTAGAAGTCTAAGACCTACCTCAGATATTTTTTTAATCTTCCACATAGCTTGATATTTTATTTTGCCTTAAATATTCTGGTATTAGTTTGCTGGATGTACTACATTAATGATCATTTTTTTAATCTTTGGTTTTCTTTAGGAAAATGATGTTTCCTTCAATGCCTAGGTTTAGGTCTTTTTATTTTGGAAACTTTTCTTGGATTCTATCTTGGAACTTTTCAAATTTGATTCTTTTATTTCAAAAGGACAGAGTTGTGTAAATGTGGCATCTCTTTTGTCTTTCCTAATAAATATTTATATTTTCTTTCAATTTCCTCTTTGTTTTCCCTCAATTTTTCTTTCTTTTCTCTTTTCTACATTCTGTTTTGTATATCCCTAACTGCTCTCAGCAGTGTCTACCTTTTCTTTATGTTACTTCATACATAGAATTTGTTTCTGGCATGATTTTCTTTTTCTTTTTTTACCTTTTTTTTTTTTTTTTACTTTTCATTGTTTTAACTGAGGTGTCAAATCCTGAATCATGTCTTGCTGTTATTTTACACTATCATCCTAAACTTTGAACACCTCTGATTTTATCTCAATGTCTCATCCTTTTTTAAAGTTTACATAATTTTGTTTTATTTACTTACTTATTTTTATTGACAAATAGTTGATTTACAATATTATATTAATTTTATATATACAACATATTATTTCAATATTTTTATAGATTATACTTGTTTAAAGTTATTATAAAATATTAGCTATATTCCTGTTCTGTATAATATATCCTGTAGCTTAATTTATTTTATACATAATAATCTGTGACTTTTAATCCCCTACCATTATCTTGTATTTCCCCATCTTTTTGAATTTATGTGTGGTGACCCCTTTCATCTGCTTGCTGATGATTTATTTTTGTGTGTGTTGAGTGTTCTTCCCTGCTTTCATTACGCATCTAACCTCCTATTCTCTTTTAGTGCTACAAGTAGTGTCTTTGTACATTGTATTGTTGCCTATTTTAGTATTTCTCACCATTGAATAAAATTTATATTTTGCCTCAACTATTTGCAACAGGTTTGCAGGAATAAGCCAGGGAAGTATTCTAAGCCAGAAGAAATACTATCTAGATTACAGTGAAGCTCCACACAGCATATAGTCATCTTGCTTTCATTGATTTGGCTTTAACTTCTTCCCAGTCAATAGAGATCAGTAACTGCATGATTACTAAAAGGGATAACATTTCTTTTATATAACATGCTTCACAGAGAGACAACATCCTACTAAAATGACTTCTCTGTGTACTTCTTCATCAGGTTGGACTCCTCTGCTTCTTCATAATGTGAAATGGAGTTAAAGAAAGGTTTTACTGTTGGAGCAAACACCCCATTGTCATTGTTCTAAAGATAATGTAAATTTGACCCTTCAAGGCAAGTTATCTACTCTAGAAAACTGTGCTCAGATTCCACATTTCTCTGAGATCTTCCACTGTAGATGTCATGTCAACTGTCTATCCACTCTTTCATGTAAATTTCAGTACATCTCACAGTTCCTGCTTGAACATTATGAGGGGACATTATGTGTAATTCCTAGTTTCATTGAAATTTCAATGTGAGTACATTTTATTCTTCTAATTGTTTGGGGGATATTTTTCTTTTCTTTTTCTTTTTTTTCTCATGAGAAGAATGTGGTGGAAATGCCTTCACACAGTCTCATAAACATAAAATTATAATTAATGCATATCTTTTAATGTACTGACTATGTTTCAGAGATTATTCCAAGTGCTATGTCTGTATTAACTCACTTAGTGAAATCAGAATATCTAATTTTGTATATATTCATGTTATGCATCTTCATGGTGAGGAGATCATCTAAGGCTTTTATTAGACTTTCAAAAGAATATAGAATTTCAAAATGAAAAATACTGATTTCAGGGGCTTCCCTGGTGGTGCAGTGGTTGAAAATCTGCCTGCTAATGCAGGGGACATGGGTTTGAGCCCTGGTCTGGGAGGATCCCACATGCCGCAGAGCAACTATGTCTGTGAGCCACAACCACTGAGCCTGCGCATCTGGAGCCTGTGCTCTGCAACAATAGAGGCTGCAATAGTGAGAGGCCTGTGCACTGCAATGAAGAGTGGCCCCCACTTGTCACAACTAGAGAAAGCCCTCACACTGAAACGAAGACTCAACACAGCAAAAATAAATAAATAAATAAATAAAATACTGATTTCAAAAGTAATATGATTAGCAAATTAGAAGGTCTTGAATGTAATTATGCTAGACCCACTGGTTCTAAAACCCAAGGGACCAGAAAATTATTAAAATCAATCTGAAATTCCAAATGTGCACTAAATATCCTCTACAGATTTTATAAATACATCATATGTTTATTAATGATTTTCTTATTCCAAACTTATGGAGATGTATCTGTGGTGAATAAAATACAAATTTATACTGCATATTTGTCAATGCATGTTTTCTTAATCAATAATTAATAATAGTTAACATTTATTGAGCATTAAAAATAGGAAGCTTTTATATGTGTATTTTTCTGTTTCATTTAAATTCTTAAAACAACCCTGTGAGGTTGGCTCAGTTGTGATTACCCAGTTTTTGAGATTAAGAGATCAAGGTATAAGAAAGTTAAGTAGTTTGACAAAGGCCATATGGGTAGTAAATGGTGGAGTGAGATCTGAACCCAGGGTATCAATTTCCAGAGCCTTAGTCTTAACTGTTACATTAAAATGACTCTCTGTATATTCTGAAAGTCATCCTTTCACATTTGAGATCTGTCAAGTTTTGTTTGTTTAAAATATTGAAGCAGAGTCTTCACTACATGACAATACTGAGAAACTGTGCATGAAACAGAGTTTACACTTCTTCTGATAATCAGTGTGTCATGCTTGGGAGCTTATTTACTATATGATGCAGTAAAATGGTTAGAAAATTAACCTAGTTTGTAGTGAAGAAAGACCAGTCAGGGAAGACAGAATGAGACTGGTTTAAAGGAGCAGGACTAGCAATAAAATGTTAAGAAGGGTTTTGACAAGATTTCGAACAGAAGAATCAATGTAATATCTTTCAGATTTCACTCAGTAGAAAATGGAGAAATGTAAGGATGAACTATGTTGGTTCTGTCCTATGTCAGAAAAGCAGGAAAATTGTCTTGGATCCATATGCAAGTTATCAGTGTCTTTATTCTGCTTTTGCCATCTTTGTTTCAACCTCCACATCCTCTCTGTCTTCTTGTCTGATCAGCACTTCCTTTTGGTCCTTCCAAGGGATCAACAATTTCTTCATCTTTTTAGTCCACTGATCAACCACACCACATGACCTTTGTTCTGGGTCTATACCTGTTTCAGACTCTCTAGAGAAGAACTGTCACTATGGGCTGCTTGCACCAGCATAGCCTTGCATCTCTGCTCCATCTCTCTCCCAGATCTTGTACCTGAAATAGGGAATTTGGAATGATTGCATGTATTTGGTTTGTTAGGAAGTAAACACACTGAGAAAAAAATAATATTAAAATGATATACAAATAGAGGATTATAGATTCATTTAAAGAATCCATAAAATTTTAAACATTTCTAGCCTCATCAAACTTTTTTTTTCCATAACTGGCTTGAGTTTTATCTACCTGTAAGTCATCATATAAGTTACTAGTAGCATAGTACAAATGAACAGTCTTATAAAGTAATGAGATTCAAAAGTACAAACAAATTACAATTGAATTTGTAGTTCAATTATAAAAGAGAAGGTTGAGTGGCACAATCTTTCTGCTTTGTCATTATCTGATTCTGTTCTTACTGTGTCTTATCATGAAGACATTTAACACAGTCACTTGATTTATTTTTATGGAGTTTCTAGGTGAGAAATATTGTTCATGAAAATATTGTCTCTAATCTTCAAACAACTGTGTAAGGTAAATATTATTATCCCCACTTTAAATATGAGAAAATAAGGTTTTGGAAAGTAATTGGAGGATTTTTTTATTTAAGCTGGTAGATTAAACATGCATGCTCTATCCCAATATTCTATGAAAATTACATAAAAATTTGTTTACAAGCATAAAGTTAAAATGAAATAGCAGCAAAGAAAATAATTATAATGTTTTGGGAAGCTGCAAAGCAGACAGATGCATGGGAAATAATGGATCAGAGAGTGATATTCCCTTAGGTAGTAGTGGAAAAAATAAAAAGCAACTCAGTATATACCAAAATAAAGGAAGGAAGGAAGGAAGGAAGGAAGAAGAAAGAAAGAAAGAAAGAAAGAAAGAAAGAAAGAAAGAAAGAAAGAAAGAAAGAAAGAAAGAAAGAAAGAAAGAAAGAAAGAAAGAAAGGAAGGAAGGAAGAAAGAAAGAAAGAAAGAAAGAAAGAAAGAAAGAAAGAAAGAAAGAAAGAAAGAAAGAAAGAAAGAAAGAAAAAGAAAGAAAAACAAAATGTCCATAATCTTGTGCAAGCAGGTACTCACAATACTAGGGGTGAAGGCAAGGATAAAAACATTATAATATCTTATAATGGAAGACATTAATTCCTTCTCCCACTCTGCCTAGTTGGACAACTGCTTCAGAAGAAAAAGAAGAAAGATATATTTTCTATAGAAGACAAAACAGTGTTTCTTGCTTTGGGGACACCAGGCCAAGGTAAAGGTAGTGGCCCTAAAAGAGGACATTTAAATGAACACTTATAAATAGAAAATCAAGTCAAACATTGTTAAAACTCTGAATACTCTGGACAAAGAAAAGATGCTACAAGATTCCTGAGAGAAACAATGCCTGCCCCCTGCTCCTTGCCACTCACAGAGTCTCAAATAAAACACCAGGAAATAGAAATGAGTCTGAGACTTTCAATAGCAAAATTGAAGCCAAAAGACTAAGAAGATAAAATTTAAATTTACTACAAATGCCTCCCAATCTGGATATTCCTACCTAGTTGGTGTGTGAATTTATTTTGATGGTACAATAAGCACATTGAGGCTTATAAAATTTTACTTTCCCTGAACTTTTTCTCAAAAATGTTCTAAGAGATATGCTCTAGCTACTAAAACATTGAAGGAAACAAAAGGGGAAGAAAGAGAATAGAATAGAATACAGCTACTGAACACTTGAAATGTGGTTACTCTAAATAGGGATGCACTTTAAGTCAGGAGTTGGCAACCATTTTCTATGAAGTACCAAGTGGTAAATATTTTTGACTTTGTAGTTTGTACAACTCTGCTATAGTGACGTGAAGCAGCCAATGACAATAAGTCATCATATAAGTTGGATTGGATTTGTTCCAATAAAACTTTATTTATAAAATCAAGTAAGAGGCAAGATTTGGCCAACAGGTTTGATGACTACTTCTCTTAGTATAGGATGCACTGTAGGGCAGAAGTAAGAAGAACTACAGTCCTGCAGCCTGTGGAATGACAGCCACATTCACAGAAAGATTAAAAAAATGAAAAGGCAGAGGGGTATGTACCAGATGAAGGAACAAGATAAAATCCCAGAAAACAACTAAATGAAGTGGAGATAGGCAAATTTCCAGAAAAATAATTCAGAATAAAGATAGTGAAGATGATCCACTACCTTGGAAAAGAATGAGGCAAGGATCGAGAAGATGCAAGAAAAGTTTAAAAAAGACCTAGAAGAATTAAGGAACAAGCAACTAGAAGAATTAAAGAAAAAAAAACAAACAGAGATGAACAATACAATAACTGAAATGAGAAATACACTAGAAGGAATCAAGAGGAGAATAATGGATAAGTGACGTGGAAGACAGAGTGGTGGAATTCACTGCTGCAGAACAGAATAGAGAAAAAAGAATGAAAAGAAATGAAGACAGCATAAGGGAGTTCTGGGACAACAGTAAACACACAAACATTCACATGATAGGGGTCCCAGAAGGAGAAGAGAGAGAGAAAGGACCAGAGAAAATATTTGAAGATACTATAGTTGAAAACTTCCCTAACATGGGAAAGGAAATAGCCACCCAAGTCCAGGAAGCACAGAGAGTCCCAGACAAGATAAATCCAAGGATAAACATGCGGAGAAACATAGTAATCAAACTGAAAAAGATTAAAGACAAAGAAAAGTTATTAAAAGCAACAAGGGAAAAATGAAACCTAACATACAATGGAACTCCCATAAGGTTAACAGCTGATTTCTCAGCAGAAACTCTACAAGCCAGAAGGGAATGCAACTGTATATTTAAAGTGATGAAGGGAAAGAAACTAAAACCAAGATTACTCTATCTGACAAGGATCTAATTCAGATTTGAGGGAGAAATCAAAAACTTGACAGACAAGCAAAAGCTGAGAGAATTTAGTGCCACCAAACCAGCTCTACAACAAATGCTAAAGGACCTTCTCTAAGTGGGAAACACAAGAGAAGTAAAGGACCTACAAAAACAAACCAAAAACAATTAAGAAAATGGTAATAGGAAGATACATATCTATAACTACCTTAAATGTGTATGGGTTAAATGCTCCAATGAAAAGACACAGGTTCACTGAATGGATACAAAAACAAGACCCATATATATGCTGTATACAGGAGGCCCACTTCAGACCAAGGGACACATACAGACTGAAAGTGAAGGAATGGAAAAGGATATTCCATGAAAATGGAAATCAAAAGAAAGCTGGAATAGCAATTCTCATATCAGAAAAAATAGACTTTAAAGTAAAGAATGTTACAAGAGACAAGGAAGGACACTACATAATGATCAAGGGATCAATCCAAGGAGAAATATAACAACTATAAATATATATGCACCCAACACAGGAGCACCTCAATACATAAGGCAACTGCTAACAGCTATAAAACAGGAAATTGACACTAAAACAGTTATAGTGGGGGAATTTAACACCTCACGTACACCAATGGACAGATCATCCAGAGAGAAAATTAATAAGGAATCACAAGTTTTAAGTGACAAAATAGATCAGGTATAATTAATTGATATTTATAGGACATTCCACTGAAAACAGCAGATTACACTTTCTTCTCTAGTGCACATGGAACATTCTCCAGGATAGATATATCCTGGGTCACAAATCAAACCTTGGCAAATTTAATAAAATTGAAATCATATGAAATATCTTTTCCGACCACAACACTGTGAGATTAGAAATCAATTACAGGGAAAAAACATAAAAATTGGAAACACATGGACGCTAAACAATACGTTACTAAATAACCAAGAGATCACTGAGGAAATCAAAGCAGAAACCAAAAATTACCTAGAGAAAATTGACAACCAAAAAACGGTGATCCAAAACCTATGGGATGCAGCAAAAGCAGTTCTAAGACAGAAGTTTATAGCAATACATTCCTACCTCAAGAAATAAGAAAAATCTCAAAAACAATCTAACTTTACACCTAGAGAAACTAGAGAAAGAAGAACAAACAAAACCCACAGTTAGCAGAAGGAAAGAAATCCTAATGATCAGAGCAGAAATAAATGAAATATATACAAAGAAAACAATAGGAAAGATCAATAAAACTAAAAGTTAGTTCTTCAAGAAGATAAACAAAATTGATAAGCCTTTAGTCAGACACATCAACAAAAACAGAGAGAGGACTCAAATCAGTAAAATTAGAAATGATAAAGGAGAAGTTACAATGGACACCACAGAAATACAAAGCATCATAACAGACTACTACAAGCAATTCTATGCCAATAAAATGGAAAACCTGGAAGAAATGGACAAATTCTTAGAAAGGTATAACCTTCCAAGACTGAACCAGGAAGAAATACAAAATATGAACAGACCAATCACGAGTAATGAAATTTAAACTATGATTAAAAACCTTCCAACAAACAAAAGCCCAGGCCCAGATGGCTTCACAAATGAATTCTATCAAACATTTAGAGGAAGGCTAAGACCCATCCTTCTCAAACTCTTCCAAAAAATTACAGAGGAAGGAAGCCTCCCAAATGCATTCTACAAGGCTACCATCACCCTGATACCAAAACCAGACAAAGATATGACAGAAAAAGAAAATTACAGACCAATATCACTGATGAATATAGATGTAAAAATACTCAACAAATTAGTAGCAAACAGAATCCAATGACACATTAAAAGGATCATACACCATGATCAAGTGGGATTTATTCCAGAGATGCAAGAGGCCCTCAATATATGCAAATCAATGTGATACACCATATTAACAAATTGAAGAATAAAAGCCACATGATCATCTTAATAGATGCAGAAGAAGCTTTTAACAAAATTCAACACCCATTTATGATAAAAACTCTCCAGTAAGCAGGCATAGAGGTAACCTACCTCAACAGAATGAAGGTTGTATGTGACAAGTCCACAGCAAACATCATTATCAATGGTGAAAAACTGAAAGCATTTTTTTTAAGATCAGGAAAAAGACAAGGATGGCCACTCTCACCAGTATTATTCAACATAGTTTTGGAAGTCCTAGAAACAGCAATCAGAGAAGAAAAATAAATAAAAGGAATATAAACTGGAAAAGAAGTAAAACTGTCACTGTGTGCAGACAGCATGATACTATACATAGAGAATCCTAAAGATGCCACAAGAAAACGATTAGAGCTAGTCAATGAATTTGGTAATATTGCAGATAGAAAATTAATGATAGTAAGAAATCTCTTACTATCTTATGCACTAAAAATGAAAGATCAGAAAGAGAAATTAAGGAAACAATCCCATACACCATTGCAACCAAAAGTACAATATACCTAGGAATAAACCTACCTAAGGAAGTTAAAGACCTGTACTCAGAATACTATAAGACATTGATGAAAGAAATCAAAGATGACAAAAAAAGATGGAGAGATATACCATGTACTTGGATTGGAATAATCAATATTGTGAAAACGACTATACTACTCAAAACAACCTACAGATTCAGTGCAATCCTTATCAAATTACAAAATGACATTTTTGACAGAACAAGAACAAAAAATCTTAAAATTTGTATGGAGACACAAAAGACCCTGAATATCCAAAGCAATCTTGAGGGAAAAAAATGGAGCTGGAGAAATCAGACTCCCTGACTTTGGATTATACTACAAAGCTACAGTAATCAAGAGAGTATGGTACTGGCACAAAAACAGAAATATAGATCAATGGAACAGGATAGAAAATCCAGAGATAAACTCACACAACTTTGGTTAATTAATCTTTGACAAAGGGGGAAAGTATATATGATAGATAAAAGACAGTCTCTTCATTAAGTGGTGCTGGGAAAACTGGACAGCTACATGTAAAAGAATAAAATTAGAACACTCCCTAACACCATACACAAAAATAAACTCAAAGTCGATTAGAAACCTAAATGTAAGACCAGACACTATAAAACTCTTAGAGGAAAACATAGGAAGAACACTCTTTGACATAAATGTCACCAAGATCTTTTTTGACCCACCTCCTAGAGAAATGGAAATAAAACCAAAAATAAACAAATGAGACCTAATGAAACTTAAAAGGTTTTGCACAGCAAAGGAAAGTATAAACAAGACAAAAACACAACCCTCAGAATGGGAGTAAATATTTGCAAATGAATGAATGGGCAAAAGATTAAGCTCCAAAATATATAAACAGCTCATGCAGCTCAATATTAAAAAAACAAACAACCCAATCAAAAAATAGGCAGAAGAACTAAATATACATTTCTCCAAAGAAGACTTAAAGATGGCCAAGAGGTACATGAAAAGGTGCTCAAAATCACTAATTATTAGAGAAATGCAGATCAAAACTACAATGAGGTATCACCTTACACCAGTTAGAATGGGCATCATCAGAAAATCTACAAACAACAAATGTTGAAGAGGGTGTGGAGGAAAGGGAACCCTCTTGCACTGTTGGTGGAAATGTAAATCGATACAGCCACTATGGAGAACAGTATAGAGTGTCCTTAAAAAACTAAAAATAGAATTACCATATGACCCAGCAATTCCAGTACTGGGCATATACCCAGAGAAAGCCATAATTCAAGAAGACACATGTGCCCCAAAGTTCATTGTAACACTATTTAGAACAGCCAGATAATGGAAGCAACCTAAATGTCCATCGACAGACGAAAGTATAAAGAAGATATGGCACATATATAAAATGGAATACTACACAGCCATAAAAAGGAACAAACTGGGTCATTTGTACAGAAGTGGATGGACCCAGAGACTGTCATACAGAGTGAAGTAAGTCAGAAAGAGAAAAACAAATATCGTATATTAACACATATATGTGGAATCTAGAAAAATAGTACAGATGAACCGATTTTCAAGGCAGAAATAAGATATAGAAGTTGAGAACAAATGTGTGGACACCAAGGGGGAAATGGAGGGTGGTGATGGTGGTGGTGGTGAGATGGATTGGAGATTGGGATTGACATATATTCACTAATATGTATAAAGTGGATAACTAATAAGAACCTGCTGTATAAAAAAATAAACTAAAATAAAATTCCAAAAAAAAAAATCTGTGGGGGGCGCCTTCAAGACTGTGGAGGACTAGGACATGGAGATCATCTTCTTCCCCACAAATACATCAAAACTACATGTGGAACAACTCCTACAGAACACCTACTGAAGGCTGGCAGAAGACCTCAGACTTCCCAAAAGCCAAGAAACTTGCCACGTGCCTGTGTAGGGCAAAAGAAAAATGTAAAAACAGAGGCAAAAGAATAGGTATGGGACCTGTACCTCAGGGAGGGAGCTGTGAAGGAGGAAATGTTTCCACACACTAGGAAGCCCCTTCACTGCTGGAGGTGGGGGGTGGGCATGGGAGAACTTCAGAGCCATGGAGGAGAGCTCAGCAACAGGGGTGCAGAGGGCAAAGCAGAGAGATTCCCACACAGAGGATCAGTGATGACCAGCGCTCACCAGCCTGAGAGGCTTGTCTGTTCACCTGCCAGGGTGAGTGGGAAGCGGGTGCTGAGGCTCGGGCTTCAGATTTCAGATCCCAGGGAGAGGACTGTGGTCGGCAGCCTGAACACAGCCTGAAGAGGCCTAGTGCACCACAGCTAGCCAGGAGGGAATCCGGGAAAACTCTAGATCTGCCTAAGAGGCAAGAGACCCTTGTTTCAGTGTGAGCAATGAGAGGGGATTCAGAGCACCACCTAAATGAGCTCCAGAGATGGGTGCAAGTTGCAGCTACCAGTGTGGACCCCAGAGATGGGAATGAAATGCTAAAGCTGCTGCTTCAGCCACCAAGAAGCCTGTGTGCAAGCACAGGTCACTATCTACACCTCCCCTCTTGGGACACTGTACAGCTTGCCACTGACAGGGTCCCATGATCCAGGGACAACTTCCCCAGGAGAACACATGGCATGCCTCAGGCTGGTGCAACGTCACACTGGCCTCTGTCACCATAGGCTCACCCTGCATTCCATACCCCTCCCTACCCCCTGGCCTTAGTGAGCCAGAGCCCCCTAGTCAGACACTGCTTTAACCCCATTCTGTTTGGGTAGGGAACAGATGCCTTCAGGCGACCTTCACACAGAGCGTGGTCAAATACAAAGCTGAAACCAGGAGCTGTGTGAACAAGGAAGAGAAAGGGGAATTCCTTCCAGCAGCCACAGGAACAGCGGATTAAATCTCCACAAGCAATTTAAGGTACCCTGCATCTGTGGAATACCTGAATAGACAATGAATCATAATCATCCCAAAACTGAGGTGGTGGACTTAGGGAGCAACTGTAAACTTGGGGCTTGCTTTCTGCATTGAATTTGTTTCTCATTTTATATTTACCTTAGTTTAGTATTTAGAGCTTATTATCATTGGTAGACTTGTTTATTGATTTGCTTGTTCTCTTCCTTTTTAATTTTTATATATGTATATATATATATATTTTCCATTTTTTCTTTTTGTGAATGTGTAGGTATATGCTTCTTTGTGTGATTTTGTCTGTATAGCTTTGCTTTTGCCATTTGTCTTAGGGTTCTGACTGCCTGTTTTTTTGTTTTTATGTTTTGTTTTGTTTTAATACAGTTTTTAGCACTAGCTATCATTGGTGGATTTGTTTCTTGGTTTGGTTGCTCTCTTCTTTTTTTCTCTCATTCTTTTTTTTATTACTTCTTAACTTTTTTATTGTTAATATTTTTTTTCTATTTTAAATGTTTAATTTTTATTTTTTTCATTCTTTCTTTTTATTTCTCCCTTTTCTTCTGAGCCATGTGGCTGACAGGGTCTTGGTGCTCTTTCTGGGTGTCAGGCCTGAGCCTCTGAAGTGAGACATTGGTCCAACAGAGACCTCCTGGCCCCATGTAATATCAAACAGTGAGAGCTCTCCCAGAGATCTCCATCACAATGCTAAGACCCAGCTCCACTCAATGACCAGCAAGGTACAATGCTGGACACCCTATGCCAAACAACTGTCAAGAGAGGAACACAACACCACCTATTCACAAAGAGGCTGCCTAAAATAATAATGTGACAAACATCCTAAAACACACCACTGGACGTGGTCCTGCACACCAGAGAAACAATATCCAGCCTCATCCACCAGAACATCGGCACAAGTTCCCTCCACAAGGAAGCCTACACAACCCACTAAACCAACCTTAGCCACTGGGAGCAGACACCAAGAACAACAGGAACGAGGAACCTGCAACCTGCAAAAAGGAGACCCCAAACACAGTAAGTTAAACAAAATGAGAAGACAGAGAAATATGCAGCAGATGAAGGAACAAAGTAAAAACCCACCAGACCAAACAAATGAGGAGGAAATAGGCAGTCTACCTGAAAAAGAATTCAGAGTAATGATAGTAAAGGTGACCTAAAATCTTGGAAATAGAATGGAGAAAATACAAGAAATGTTTAACAAGTGTCTAGAAGAAATAAAGAGCCAGAGAAAATGATGAACAAAACAATAAATGAAATTAAAAATTCTCTAGAAGGAATCAATAGAGAATAACTGAGGCAGAAGAACGGATAAGTGACCTGGATGGCAAAATAGTGGAAATAACTACCACAGAGCAGAATAAAGAAAAAGAATGAGAAGACTTTAGGACAGTCTCAGAGACCTCTGGGACAACACTAAACACACCAACATATGAATTATAGGGGTCCCAGAAGAAGTAGAGAAAAAAAAGGGACTCAGAAAATATTTGAAGACATTATAGTTGAAAACTTCCCTAATATGTGTAAGAAAATACCCAATCAAGTCCAGGAAGTGCAGAGAGCCGCATACAGGATAAATCCAAGGAGAAACATGCCAACACACATATTAATCAAACTATCAAAAATTAAATAAAAAGAAAAAATATTAAAAGCAGCAAGGGAAAAGCAACAATTAACATACAAAAGAATCCCCATAAGGTTAACAGTTGATCTTTCAGCAGAAACTCTGCAAGCCAGGAAGACATATTTAAAGTGATGAAAGGGAAAAACCTACAACCGAGATTACTCTACCCAGCAAGGATCTCATTCAGATTCAATGGAGAAATTAAAACCTTTACAGATAAGCAAAAGCTAAGAGAAATCAGCACCACTAAGCTAATTCTAAAACAAATGCTAAAGGAACTACTATAGTAATGAAACAGAAGAGAAGGAAAAGACTTACAATAACAAACCCAAAATAATTAAGGAAATGGTAATAAGAACATACATATCAATAACTACCTTAAAAGTAAATGGATTAAATGCTCGAAACAAAAGACATAAACTGGCTGAATGGATACAAAAACCAGACCTGTACATATGTTGTCTATGAGAGATACACTTCAGACCTAGGGACACATACAGACTGAAAGTGAGGAGATGGAAAAAGATATTCCAAACAAATGGAAATGGAAAGAAAGCTGGAGCAGCAATTCTCGTATCAAACAATAGACTTTAAAATAAAGACTATTACAAGAGACAAAGAAGGACACTATGTAATGATCAAGGGATCAATCCAAGGAGAAGATATATCTATTGTAAATGTGTATGCACCCAACACAGGAGCACCTCAATACATAAGGCAAATGCTAACAGCCATGAAAGAGGAAATCAATAGTAACACCATAATAGTAGGGGACTTTAACACACCACTTTCACCAATGGACAGATCATCCAAAATGAACATTAATAAGGAAACACAAGCTTTAAATTATACAATAAACCATATGGACTTAATTGATGTTTATAGGACATTCCATCCAAAAACAGCAGATTACACTTTCTTCTCAAGTGTACATAGAACATTCTCCAGGATAGATCATACCTTGGGTCACAAATCAAGCCTTGGTAAATTTAACAAAATTAAAATGGTTTCAAGTATTATTTCCTACCACAACACTCTGAGACTAGATATCAATTACAGGAAAAAATCTGAAAAAATACAAACACATGGAGGCTAAACAATACGCTACTTAATAACCAAGAGATCACTGAAGAAATTAAAGAGGAAATAAAAAAAAACCTAGAAAAAAATGAAAATGAAAACACGCTGACCCAAAACCTATGAGATGCAGAAAAGGCAATTCCTACAAGGAAGTTTATAGCAATAAAATCCTACCTCAAGAAACAAAAAACATCTCAAATAAACAACCTAAACTTGCACCTAAAGAAATTAGTGAAAGAAGAACAAATAAACCAAAAAGTTAGCTGAAGTAAAGAAATCATAAAGATCAAATCAGAAATAAATGAAAAAGAAATGAAGGAAATGACAACAAAGATCAATAAAACTGAAAGCTGGTTCTTTGAGAAGATAGATGAAATTGACAAACCATTAGCCAGACTCATCAAGAAAAGAAGGGAGAAGACAAATCAATAGAATTAGAAATGAAAAACTAGAAGTAAAAACGGACACTACAGAAATACAAAGGATCGTGAGAGATGACTACAAGCAACAACATGCCAATAAAATGGACAACCTGGAAGAAATGGACAAATTCTTAGAAAAGCACAACCTTCTGACACTGAACCAGGAAGAAATAGAAAATATAAACAGATGAATCACAAGCACTGAAATTGAGACTGTTATTAAAAATCTTCCAAGAAACAAAAACCCACCACCAGGTGGCTTCACAGACGCAACCTATCAAACATTTAGAGAAGAGCTAACACCTATTTTTCTCAAACTCTTCCAAAATATAGAAGAGGGAGGAACACTCCCAAACCCATTCTATGAGACCACCAACACCATGATACCAAAACCAGACAAAGATGTCACAAAAAAAGAAAACTACAGACCAATATCACTGATGAACATTGATGAAAATATCCTCAACAAAATACGAGCAAACAGAATACAACAGCAATTACAATGATCATACACCATGATATAGTGGGTTTTTTGCCAGAATGCAGATTCTTCAATATATGCAAATCAATCATTGTGATACACCATATTAACAAATTGAAGGATAAAAACCATAGATAAACTCAATAGATGCAGAAAAAGCTTTTGACAAAATTCAACACCAATTTATGATAAAAACCCTCCAGAAAGTAGGCAAAGAGGGAACTTACCTCAACATAATAAAGACAATATATGAAAAACCCACAGCCAACATCATTCTCAGTGGTGAAAAAATGAACAATTTCCACTAAGATCAGGAACAAGACAAGGTTGCCCACTCTCACCACTATTACTCAACATAGTTTAGGAAGTTTTAGCCACAGTAATCAGAGAAGAAAAAGAAATAAAAGGAATGCAAATCAGAAAAGAAAAAGTAAAGCTGTCACTGTTTGCAGATGACATGATACTATACATAGAGTCATAAAACTCTACCAGAAAACTACTGGAGTTAATCAAGGAATTTGATAAAGTATCAGTGTAAAATTAATGCACAGAAATCTGTTGATTCCTATACACTAATGATAAAAATCTAAAAGAGAAATTAAGGGGACATTCCCATTTACCATTGCAACAAGAATAATAAAATGCCTAGGAATAAACCAACCCAAGGAGCCAAAAGACCTGTATGCAGAAAACTATAAGACACCGATGAAGTAAATTAAAGATGCTACAAACAGATGGAGAGATATACCATGTTCTTGGATTGGAAGAATCAAAATTGTGAAAATGACTATATTACCCAAAGCAATCTACAGATTCAATGCAATCCCTATCAAACTACCAATGGCATATTTCACAGAACTAGAAGAAAAAATTTCACAATTTATATGGGAACACAAAAAGACCCCGAATAGCTAAAGCAATCTTCAGAAAGAAAAATGGAGCTGGAGGAAATCAGGCTTCCTGAGTTCGGACTGTACTACAAAGCTATAGTAATCAAGACAGTATGGGGCTTCCCTAGTGGCACAGTGGTGAGAGTCTGCCTGACAATGCAGGGGACACAGGTTCGTGCCCCGGTCCGGGAAGATCCCACATGCTGCGGAGCGGCTGGGCCCATGAGCCATGGCCGCTGAGCCTGTGCATCCAGAGCCTGTGCTCCGCAATGGGAGAGGCCACAGCAGTGAGAGACCCTTGTACAGCAAAAAACAAAACAAAACAAAACAAAACAAAAAAACAGACAGTACGGTACTAGCACAAAAACAGAAATATAGATCAATGGAACAGGATAAAAAGCCAAGAGATTAACCTACACACCTATGGTCATCTTATTTTTGATAATGGAGGCAAGAATATACAATGGAGAAAAGACAACATCTTCAATACGTCATGCTGGGAAAACTGGACAGCTACATGTAAAAGAATGAAATTAGAACATTCCTTAACACCAGACACAATCAATAAACTCAAAATGGATTAAAGGCCTAAATGTAAGGCCAGACACTATTAAACTCTTACAGGAATACCTAGGCAAAACACTCCATGACATAAATCACGGCAAGATCTTTTTCAAACCACCTCCTAAATAAATGGAAATAAAAACAAAAATAAACAAATGGTGCCTAATGAAATTTAAAAGCTGGGTTTTTTTCTGTTTTTTTTTTGAATTTTATTTTATTATTGTTTTATACAGCAGGTTCTTATTAGTCATCCATTTTATACACATCAGTTTATACATGTCAATCCCAATCTCCCAATTCATCGCACCACGACCACCATCCTCTGTCACTTTCACCCCTTGGTGTCCATACGTTTGTTTTCTACATATGTGTCTCAATTTCTGCCCTGCAAACTGGTCATCTGTACTATTTTTCTAGGTTCCAAATATATGCGTTAATATACGATACTTGTTTTTCTCTTTTGGACTTACTTCAGTCTGTATGACAGCCTCTAGGTCCATCCACGTCTCTACAAATCTCTCAATTTTGTTCCTTTTTATGGTTGAGTAATGTTCCATTGTATATATGTACCACATCTTCTTTATCCAGTCATTTGTCAATGGACATTTAAGTTGCTTCCATGACCTGGCTATTGTAAATAGTGCTGCAATGAACATTGGGGTGCATGTGTGTTTTTGGATTAGGGTTTTCTTTGGGTATATGCCCAGTAGTGGGATTGCTGTGTCGTATGGTAGTTCTATTTTTAATTTTTAAAATAAGCTCCATAGTTTTCTCCATAGTGGCTGTATCAATTTAAATTCCCAACAACAGTGCAAGAAAGTTCCCTTTTCTCTACACCCTCTCCAGCATTTGTTCTTTGTAGATTTTCTGATGATGCCCATTCTAACTAGTGTGAGGTGATGCCTCATTGTAGTTTCAATTTGCATTTCTCTAATAATTAGTAATGTTGAGCAGCTTTTCATGTACCTCTTTGCCATCTGTATGTCTTCTCTGGAGAAATGTCTATTTCAGTCTTCTGCCCATTTTTGAATTGGGTTGTTTGTTTTTTTTAATATTGAGCTGCATGAGCTGTTTATATATTTTGGAGATTAATCCTTTGTCCATTGATACTTTTGCAATTTTTTTCTCCCATTCTGAAAGTTTTCTTTTGTTTATGGTTTCCTTTGCTGTGCAAAAGTTTTTAAGTTTCATTAGGTCCCATTTGCTTATTATTTTTTTTAATTTTCATTACTCTAGGAGGTGGATCAAAAAATATCTTGCTGTGATTTATGTCAAAGAATGTTCTTCCTATGTTTTCCTCTAAGAGTTTTATAGTGTCCGGTCTTACATTTATATTTCTAATATATTTTGAGTTTATTTTTGTGTATGGTGTTAGGGAGTGTTCTAATTTCACTATTTTACATGTAGCTGCCCAGTTTTCCCAGCACCACTTATTGAAGAAACTGTCTTTTCTCCATTTTATATCTTTGCCTCCTTTGTCATAGACTAGTTGACGAGAGGTGTGTGGGTTTATCTCTGGGCTTTCTATCTTGTTCCATTGATTTATATATATTTTTTTGTGCCAGTACCATATTGCCTTGATTACTGTAGCTTTGTAGTATAGTCTGAAGTGAGGGAGTCTGATTCTCCTAGCTCCGTTTTTTGCCCTCAATACTGCTTTGTCTATTTGGGGTCTTTTGTGTCTCCATACAAATTTTAAGATTTGTACAGATCTAGCTCTGTAAAAAATGCCATTGGTAATTTGTTAGGGATTGCATTGAAACTGTAAATTGCTTTGGGTAGTATTGTCATTTTCACAACATTGATTCTTCCAATCCAAGAACATGGTATATCTCTCCATCTGTTGGTATCATGTTTAATTTCTTTCATCAGTGTCATAATTTTCTTTGTCTCCCTAGGTAGGTTTATTCTGAGGCATTTTATTCTTTTTTTTGCACTGGTAAATGAGAGTGTTTCCTTAACTTTTCTTTCAGATTTTTCATCATTAGTATATAGGAATGCAAGAGATTTCTGTGCATTAATTTTGTATCCTGTAACTTTACCAAATTCATTGATTAGCTCTAGCAGTTTTCTGGTGGCGTCTTTAGGATTCTCTATGTATAGTATCATGTCATCAGCAAACAGTGACTGTTTTACTTGTTCTTTTCTAATTTGTATTCCTTTTATTTCTTTTCTTCTCTGATTGCCATGGCTAGGACTTCCAAAACTGTTGAATAATAGTGGTGAGAGTGGATATCCTTGTCCTTTTCCCAATCTTAGAGGAAATGCTTTCAGTTTTTTTACCATTGAGAATGATGTTTCCTGTGTGTTTGTCGCATATGACCTTTATTATATTCAGGTAGGTTCCCTCTATTCCCAGTTTCTGGATAATTTTTATAATAAATGGGTGTTGAATTTTGTCAAAAGCTTTCTCTGCATCTATTGAGATGATCATATGGTTTTTATTCTTCAGTTTGTTAATATGGTGTATCAAATTGATTGATTTTCATATACTGAAGACTCCTTGCATCCCTGGGAGAAACCCCACTTGATCATGGTGTATGATCCTTTTAATATGTTGTTAGATTCTGTTTGCTAGCATTTTGTTGAGGAATTTTGCATCTACATTCATCAGTGATATTGGTCTGTAATTTTCTTTTCTTGTAGTGTCTTTGTCTGGTTTTGGTATCAGGGTGATGGAGGCCTCACAGAATGAGTTTGGGAGTGTTCCTTCCTCTGTAATTTTTTGGAAGAGTTTGAGAAGGATGAGTGTTAGCTCTTCTCTAAATATTTGATAGAATTCACCTGTGAAGCCATCTAGTCCTGGACTTCTGTTTGTTAGAACATTTTTATTCAGTTTAAATTTCATTCCTTGTGATTGGTCTGTTCATATTTTCTATTTCTTCCTGGTTCAGTCTTGGAAAGTTATACCTTTCTAAGAATTTGTCCATTTCTTCCAGGTTGTCCATTTTATTGGCATAGAGTTGCTTGTTGTAGTCTCTTAGGATGCTTTGCCATTTCTGTTGTAACTTCTCCTTTTTTATTTATAATTTTATTGATTTGAGTCCTCTCCCTCTTTTTCTTGATGAGTCTGGTTAATGGTTTATCAATTTTGTTTATCTTCCCAAAGAACCAGCTTTTAGTTTTATTGATCGTTGTTACTGTTTTTTTGTTTCTATTTCATTTATTTCTGCTCAGATCTTTATGATTTCTTTCCTTCTGCTAACTTTGGGTTTTATTTCTTCTTCTTTCTCTAGTTCCTTTATGTGTAATGTTAGATTGTTTATTTGAGATTTTTCTTGTTTCTTGAGGTAGGCGTGTATTGCTATAAACTTCCCTCTTAGAGCTCCTTTGCTGCATCCCATAGGTTTTTGATCATTGTGTTTTCATTGTCATTTTTCTCTAGGTATCTTTTTGATTTCCTCTTTGATTTCCTCAGTGCTCTCTTGGTTATTTCCTAATGTATTGTTTAGGCTCCATGTGTTTTTGTTCTTTACTTTTTTTCCCCCTGTAATTCATTTCTAATCTCATAGCATTGTGGTCAGAAAAGATGCTTGATATGATTTCAATTTTCTTATATTACTCAGGCTTGATTTGTGACCCATGACGTGATCTATTCTGGAGAATGTTCTGTGTGCACTTGAGAAGAATGTGTAATCTTCTGTTTTAGGATCGAATGTCCTATAAATATCAATTAAAACTATCTGGTCTATTGTGTCCTTTACAGGTTGTGTTTCCTTATTAATTTTCTGTTTGGATGATCTGTTGATTGGTGTAAGTGAGGTGTTAAATTCCCCTGTTATTTTTGTGTTACTCTCGAGTTCCTCTTTTATAGCTGTTAGCAGTTGCCTTATGTATTGAGGTGCTCCTGTGTTGGGGGCATACATATTTATAATTGTTATATCTTCTTCTTGGATTGATCCCTTGATCATTATGTAGTGTCTTTCCTTGTCTCTTGTAACATTCTTTATTTTAAAGTCTATTTTATCTGATATGAGAATTGCTACTCCAGCTTTCTTTTGATTTCCCTTTGCATGCAATATCTTTTTCCATCCCTTCTCTTTGAGTCTGTATGTGTCCCTAGGTCTATAGTAAGTCTGTTGTAGACCGCATATATATTGGTTTTGTTTTTGTATGCATTCAGCAAGCCTGTGCCTTTTGTTTGTAGCATTTAATCCATTCATGTTTAAGGTAATCATCTATATATATGTTTTCCTATTACCATTTTCTTAATTGTTTTGAGTTTGTTTTTGTAAATCCTTTTCTTCTCTTGTGTTTCCCACTTAGAGAAATTTCTTCAGCATTTGTTGTAGAGCTGGTTTAGTGATTCTGAATTTCCTTAGCTTTTGCTTGTCTGTAAAGCATTTGATTTCTCTGTTGAATATGAATGAGATCCTTGCCAGGTAGAATATTCCTGGTTGTAGGTTCTTCCCTTTCATTTCTTTAAGTATATCATGACACTCCCTTCTGGCTTGTAGAGTTTCTGCTGAGAAATCAGCTGTTAACCTTATGGGAGTTCCCTTGTAAATTATTTGTCATTTTTCCCTTGCTGCTTTCAATAATTTTTCTTTGTCTTTAATTTTTGCCAATTTAATTGCTATGTGTCTCAGGGTGTTTCTCCTTAGTTTTATCCTGTATGGGACTCTCTGTGCTTCCTGGACTTGGGTGGCTATTTCCTTTCCCATGTTAGGGAAGTTTTTGACTATAATCTCTTCAAATATTTTCTCTGGTCCTTTCTCTCTTCTCCTTCTGGGACCCCTATAATGCGAATGTTGTTACATTTAATGTTGTCCCAGAGGTCTCTTAGGCTGTCTTCATTTCTTTTCTTTCATTTTTCCTTACTCTGTTCCACAGCAATGAATTCCACCATTCTGTCTTCCAGGTCACTTATCCATTCTTCTGCCTCAGTTATTCTGCTATTGATTCCTTCTAGTGTAGTTTTCACTTCAGTTACTGTATTGTTCATCTGTTTGTTTGTTCTTTAATTCTTCTAGGTCTTTGTTAAACATTTCTTGCATCTTCTGGATCTTTGCCTCCATTTTCTTTCTGAGGTCCTGGATCATCTTCCCTATCATTATTCTGAATTCTTTTTCTGGAAGTTTGCCTATTTTGCCTTCATTTAGTTGTTTCTCTGGGGTTTTATCTTGTTCCTTCATGTGGTATATAGCCCTCTGCCTTTTCATCTTGTCTATCTTTCTGCAAATGTAGTTTTTGTTCCACAGGCTGCAGGATTGTAGTTATTCTTGCTTCTGCTGTCTGCCCTCTGGTGGATGAGGCTACTTACAAGGCTTGTGCAAGTTTCCTAATGGGAGGGACTTGTGGGTAGAACTGGCTGTTGCTCTTGTGGGTATAACTCAGTAAAACTTTAATCCACTTGACTGCTAATAGGTGGGGCTGGGTTACCCCCGGTTGGTTTTTTGGCCTGAGGCAATCCAACACTGGAGCCTACCTGGTCTTTGGTGGGGCTAATGGCTGACTGTGGAAGGGCTCATGCTAAGGAGTACTTCCTAGAACTTCAGCTGCCAGTGTCCTTTTCCTCACATTGAGACAGAGCCACCCCCCCGCCTCTGCAGGAGATGCTCCAACACTAGCAGGTAGGTCTCATTCAGTCTCCTATAGGGTCACTGCTTCTTCCCCTGGGTCCTGACGCGCACACTACTTTGAGTGTGCCCTCCAAGAGTGGAGACTCTGTTTCCCCCAGTCCTGTCAAAGTCCTGCAATCTAATCCCACTAGCTTTCAAGGTCTGATTTTCTTGGAATTCATACTGCTGTTGCCAGACCACCAGGTTGGGAAGCCTGACGTGGGGCTCAGAACCTTCACTGCAGTGGGTTGACTTCTGTGGTATAAGTGTTCTCCAGTTTGTGAGTCACCCACCTAGCAGTTATGGGAGTTGATTTTACTCTGATTGTGCCCCTCCTACCATCTCATTGTAGCTTCTTTTTTTTGTTTTTGGATATGGTGTATCTTTTCTGGTAAGTTCCAGGGTCTTCCTTTTGATGATTGTTCAGCAGTTAGTTGTGATTCCGGTGTTTTTGCAAGAGGGAATGAAAGCACATCCTTATACTCCACCACCTTGAATCAATCTTCCTGAAACTTAAAAGCTTTTGCACAGCAAAGGAAACCATAAGCAAGATGAAAATACAACCCTCAGAATGGGAGAAAATATTTGCAAATGAAGCAACTGACAAAGGGTTAATCTGCAAAATATACAAGCAGCTCATGCAACTCAATATCAAAAAAGCAAACAATAGAATCCAAAAATGGACAGAAGACCTAAATAGACATTTCTCCAAAGAAGATGTACAGATTGCCAACAAACACATTAAAGGTTGCTCAACATTACTAATCATTAGAGAAAGGCAAATCAAAACTATCATGAGGTATCACCTCACACCAGTTAGAATGGTCATCATCAGAAAATCTACAAACAACCAATACTGGAGAGGGTGTGGAGAAAAGGGAACTCTCTAGCACTGTTGGTGGCAATATAAAGTGTTACAACCACTATGGAGAACAGCATGGAGGTTCCTTAAAAAACTAAAAATAGAACTACCATATGACCCAGCAATCCCACTCCTGAGCATATACCATGAGAAAACCATAATTCAACAAGAGTCATGTACCTCAATGTTCATTGCAGAACTATCTACAATAGCCAGGACATGGAAACAACCTAAGTGTCCAACAACAGATGAATGGATAAAGAAGATGTTGCACATATATACAATGGAATATTACTCAGCAATAAAAAGAAACAAAATTGAGTTATTTGTAGTAAGGTGAATGGACCTGTATTCTGTCATACAAAGTGAAGTAAGTCAGAAAGAGAAAAACAAATACCGTATGCTAACACATATACATGGAATCCAAAAAAAAAAAAAAAAGGTTCTAATGAACCTAGGAGCAGGACAGGAATAAAGATACCGATGTAGAGAATGGACTTGAGAACACGGGGAGTGGGAAGGTTAAGCTGGGGCGAAGTGAGAGAGTGGTATGGACGTATGTACATTACCAAATGTAAAATCGATAGCTAGTTGGAAGCAGCCGCATAGCACAGGGAGATTAGCTTGATGTTTTGTGTCCACTTAGAGGGGTGGGATAGGGAGAGTCGGAGGGAGATGCAAGAAGGAGTAGATATGGGTATGTATGTATAGGAATAGCTGATTCACTTTGTTATACAGAAGAAAATAACACACCATTGTAAAGCTATTATACTCCAATAAAGATGTTTAAAAAAATCTTAAAAAAAAAATCTGCACCAGCAAATAAGGTAAGAGAAAAGTGTTTAGAGTAGAAAGAAATGATGACCCAGGATAAAGAACCATGTAAAGCACACATTTAAAATATTGACAGAGCCAGAGGAGTTACTCTATATGATTGAGGAGAGGCTAAAAAGAAAAGGAGGAAAGTGAGAGTAAATGGCAAGAATTCAAGAATAAAAGGTTTTGGGAAGGCCAGAGTGGTGAACTGCCTCAAATTCTTTGAATAGGTCAGGTAAATTGAGGACTGAAATTTAGCCAATGGATTTGGCACCATGAAACTTAAGATGACCTTAGGGAGAGAAATAAGCTGCTTTAGTAGAGGGGATTAAAAATAAACTTCACTGTGGATTTCAAAGTTTAGTATAAATGAAAAGAATATATAATATCTCAAATTTATATATTGATTGTACACTGAAATGATGTTTTTTAACATATTGGTTTAAATAAAATATATTATTAAAATTAAATTTGCTTGATTCATGTTTACTTTTTACTAGTACTTAAACTTGCTTATGTAGCTCGCATTCTATTTCTGTTGGACAATGCTGACTAGGATGATGGCTATGCCTTGCCTGTAGAGGGCTTCCAGTGGTAGGATCTGGAAAACTGGAGTCGATCTGAGGCTCCAGGAATCATTCATTCAGAAAGAGAAAAGCAATGTAATCCTAAGTGACACTGAAAATAGTGACAGAAAAATTGTATGAGAGATAGAAGATTCAGGGTTGAATTCATTATAAGTTTATAGAAAACTAGGAAAATGAAAAATAGAAAACAACAAAAACAAATATCAACTTCAGAAAAACTAAAACCTTGTACAGGAAAGGAATAGTAAAGTGATATAGTTTGTGCTTTAACTGTGAATAGCAGCTGTCACATGATCATAAAAATATAAATTATCAATTTTGATTTAATTATGACTCAACTGTGTTGGGAGAATGGAGGAGAGGAAGATGTCCAGACCAGAGTGTGTATGTGTGTGTGTGTACTAGAGGCTGAGTACCAGGTGACAGAAATCTAAAACCTTATGTTCTATGGGGGAATGCCATTGTCGAATTTTCTAATGCAAGTTAAGACTAACAAATTTCAGCAAGGTATCTAGAAATAAACAAAAATAAATACATACATATATATATATATATATATATATATATAATATCTTGCTTGAAGAAATGGGAATTGGAATGATGTAAGTGGGGGTCTGCTGATTTTTATAATAATTTTCATCACATTGATTCTTTATTCTACATACATGCATAATTTACAAAAATAAACTGGATTGTGCAAATGAATGCATAAGAATAGGATTTTCAATGTGAAAGCAAGGAAGAGAGGGAAGGACGAAGGAGGGAAGTAGGTTTTGGAATTTGCCTGATGTCTCATGGCTAATGATTGGACTAAGTCTAATCTGAAACTGTCTGACTTCATTACCTAATGCTGCCTGAAAACAGAAGTAACTAAAGCATGATCAGTGGCAGACAAATTCCATGCCAGCCTGTTACACCAGCATCAGCAGGAGTTTCATGGACTAATCTCAGTCACATCTTTGTGTCCTTTAATTCCAAGAAAGGAGCACTACCTACACAAAACACCCTCACTCCAGTCCTGACATACTCCAATCCAGACTTCACTGAATTCCCAAAGGCTCCTCCCAAATTGTGAAACCAATGTTTCATTCCGGCTGAGAATATTTTATGACTCCCATCACCTCAGGAAAGTATAGGGAGAGAAGATCTTTTGGCTCTAGCCCCTGACTTTCTTGCCTGATTTCTTGTAAAAATTCTGTCATTAGAGGAAGTTCCAGATACTGGTTTTGGAGGGCGGCATGGACTTTCTCTCCCTCACATTCTCCATTAGCACAAAGGCCACTCTCAATCATTATTAATAGTATCTTTGTTAGGGAAATGCAGTTTCCAGAAGATTCCTTTGGTTGTATCTTTCTCACATTGCTAGTCCTAAGTCTTTCCTCATTTTAACCATGAAACCGTGTTCCTTAAGCTTTGGATATTCTGAAACACTTGCAATATCCCAAATCTCCCATGGTCTGTCAGAGTCTGTACTTGTGAATGCTATTTCAATTTCCTGGATGCCCAATCACTGTAGCCCACCTGATGACCTGGCATATTTCAATGTGCCATTCGGGGGTCTCCTCCTCTGTTGAAGGTTTCCTTGATTCCTCCCCACTCCTACTGTGTACATCTTGTGTGGACTAGCCCTGTTGTGAGCCACAAGAGAGTAGGAAGTATTTCTCATTCCTCTGTTTATTCTTAGTCTCTAGCATAAGGTCTGCACAAAGAATGAATTCCAAAGTCTTTCTCCAATGAGTAATAGTGAAGACAGTGTGGGCAGAAAATAGTTAGGGTACAAATGAGTTCACATTAACTAACAGCTTCTGTAGGCAGCTTCTGTAGTGTGTGTTTCTAACTTATAGGAAGTGGGAACAGAGATGAAATTCGTCAATGTCTATAGTAGGAAACATTGATGACACACAGCCTGATTTCTTAAAGCCTGTGGTTTAGGAACATATGTTGAATAACCAAGTAGGCAATTTTAACTTTAAATAATAATAAAAAAGAACTATGACCAAACAGTTGGGCTCCTTTAGCCACAGATTTCATATTCATGGATTCAACCAATCAAGGTTCGAAACTGTTGCCAAAAAAATTCCAGAAAGTTGCAAAAACCAAAACTTGAGTTTACCCCATGCTGGCAACTATTTACATAGCATTTATATTGTATTAGGTATTATAAGTAATCTAGAGATGATTTCTTGAGAACACAGGGCAGGAAGGGGAAGCTGGGACAAAGTGAGAGAGTAGCATTGACATATATACAGTACCAAGTACTGCTGCATGGCACAAGGAGATCAGCTCAATGTTTTGTGACAATCTAGAGGGATAGGATAGGGAGTGGGGGAGAGAGTCACCAGAGGGAGGGGATATGGAGATAAATGTGTACTTATAGCTGATTCACTTTGTTGTACGGCAGAAACTAACACAACATTGTAAAGCAATTATACTCCAATAAAGATATTTTTAAAAATAAAGTATATGGGAAGATGTATGTAGGTTATATGCAAACACTTCACCATTTTATATAATGGACTTGAGCATTCACGGATTTTGATATCCACAGGGGTTCCTGGAAACAATTCTCTGCAGATACAAGGGTGACTGTACATACAAAAACGACATCAAATTCTTTCACATTATCTAGTAACTGCAGTCATTTTTCACCCTTCACTTGAAACAGAGCATTAAATAAATAATGTGCACATTGCCCAAAACTTTAACTCACCTCAAAGAGCCAACCCCAGTATCTATTTGAATATTTTACCTTCCCCAGCTGAAAGCAACCGTGGGAGTCTGAGACAGGAAGGCAGAAATTCAGTGAGCTACAGACAGGCAGGGTTGAGGCTTTGCATTTTAATGCCAGTCCTCATTTTGATGTCTAAACCAAAACAAAAATACAGGATTTCAACTGAAATGACTAAAGCTTCTTGTTTTAGAGCCAATAAATAACTTACTTCTGTTACTTTGCTTTTCTGAAACAAATGGGTTGAACATGGCCTGCACAACTTTGATGTTTTAGCATCTATGGTGAGCAATCGTTGCTGAGAAAATTTGGGACCTCTTGCAAAAATATGGCAAAAGTTTAAAGGGTAACAAATGGCCAGAGTATAAAGCTCACTAAAAAAAACCTGCCACCTGTTTCTCCATGCAGGAGCACTGGCTATAAATACACGAATCTTATTGATTCTTGTGGATGTGCTTTGTTCATGATTTTGACATTTGGAGTATACGGTTTAATTCTTTTCCTTTTGTAGACATACTTTTTTAATTCTTGAAAAATGGCAAGCTTTATAGGATTTGCTTTTTCTTTCTGGCATAAATAGGTGTAATATCCAATTGTGTCAATCTTTAGTTCTGTTAAAATGTGAGGCACAGCTCAAAGACATGGAAGCAGAAACCAGTTCATTTATGAAAGCCTACACAAACACAGAGATAGGTCCATATTTAACCAACATCTGTAAAATTTGAGTTCATCTCTCAAGTTTTCAACTGCTTTTTTTCTTCCATTTACTCGTTCCTCCTATATATGTAGATCTCACTTACCTCCAGAAATTGTTTACTGGATTTTTATTCCCTCCCAGGATAACATTCCATTTCTTTAGTTTCCTATTCTGACAAAATATTGAAAAAGTACTCATCTTATGCCTCTATATAAACACCCATCACCCTATAACTCACATCCATCTAATTCCTGCCCCCACCACTACTCAATAAATGCCTGTATCTTTTATTCACACAAATATTTTGGTCTCCTGTTAGATCTCATGATCTTTAATGTCCCAAAATATTGAAGTTGATTTTACCCTTCTTGAGAGATTTTTCCTTTTGTCCCTGACTTGGAGTCTTTGTTTACCCGCCTGAAATTTTCTCCCCCTGCATCCTGCCTTCTTCCTCCTCTCTACATGAAGATCTTTACCTATAACATTCTGTCATCTTCCTTAATTTTTCCACTTGATATTTTCTGTACGTGTAATTCCTTGAAGTGTTGTAGAACCCAAGTTCACGTACCCAACAGACAGTGAGTCCAAACAAATTGAAATGTTGGAATTTGGAGCAAAGTCAGAGTTTGGAGCAGAGAAAGGTTTATTGCAGGGCCAAGCAAGGAGAACGGTTGGCTCATGCTCAAAAGTCCTGAACTCTCCAATAGTTTTCGGGGAAGAGTTTTATAGGTAAAATGTGAGGGAAGGTCTGCAGTGTGTGTGACCCTCTTCTGTTTGGTTGGTGGCAAGGAAACAGGGTGGTCCTGGAATCAGCCTTCTTGTTCCAACCAGTCTGAAGTCCACAAGCTTGTGCTCCATCTGAAGTGACCATCGTCCTCCTGGGTGGGGACCTTAGTTCCTGTAGAAGAACTCAGAATTAGGTATCAGATTGTTATGTATATTCCTTGAGGAGGAACCAGGAGGAATCAGGACGCTGTTCCATCACTGCACTACTGATTTTTTCTGCATTCTCTCACCCACCCCTCCCAATATGTAACTGTTTGAATCTGCCCTTTGGAACTCAGGGAAGGTCTAGGAGGCTGAAGTCTTTTTCCTACAAAGAAGAAACAGGGACATGGAAAGGCTTTTGTACCAGGGAGGGCCCCACAGGGTCCTATTTGTTTTCAAAAGTTGTTCTCCCTCTTTCACCAACAGCTATTTCTAAATCATTATCAGCTTATTCTCCCCATCATATCAAGAAGAAACATTTAACTTGTCCTTGCATAAAAGTGGAAGCAAAGAAATCACAGTAAAGTCTGGCTCCAAGAGTAAAAGGAATTATAAACTGGTATTCACTGTACCACCTAAGTTATTGAAACAGTCAACATTCCTCTTCTTTGTTCCCCAAGCTCAGTTATCATTCTGATGAATCTTGTCTCCCTAATTCCCTTCTTCTCGCTATCATTTGTTCTCATCTTCCCATGGCCACCATTTAATTCTGGATCTTTGTATTATTGCAACTTAGAACCCAAACTAGTTCTTCTTACTTGCAGTATGTTTTGTAGAGTGTCATCAGAATAACCTACAGAAAACACATTTTTTTTTTCTTAATCAAAATCCTTCAGTTAGCCCAGTGGTTCTCAACCAGGGGAGATTTTGTCCCTCACTCTCCTCTTCAGCGACATTTGACAATGTCTAAAGACATTTTTAGTTATTACAACTGAGGTCAGAGGCGCTACTGACATCTAGTGGGTAGAGGCCGAGGATGCTGGTAACCATCAGTGCACAAAACCGCCCCCACTAGTAATTGACTGATGAAAAATGCCACAGATGTTAAATTGAGAAACCTTGTTTCAATCTAATATATATGCCCTCTGAGTTTGTTTGATGATACCTCTGCAATTGCATCATCTGTTATTCCCTAATATCAGTACCACACTCTTCTCTAGCTGTCCATCATCCTTGAAACATGCCTGAAACATTTTGGTCTCCCTGCTAGACAGGCAGTTGCTTCTTTCTGCCTTTGGACATTTAAACAAATATTTTTACTCTTCTCCTTCTTCATGAAACTTTAATATGGCCCCCACATTAAACAGTAATTCCTTTTCTCCTGTATTGTCAGGAATGTGAGCCCTGCTGGAGGACCTGATCCTCTGGGGCAAAACATCGGTCTCAGAAGCCCTGTCTTGCCATCAGAAAGTAACCTAGGTGTCTAATCAGAAACCATCTAGGACATTTTAAAAGATTAGGTACATTTAACTTGGAGATGTTCAAATCAAATCAAAGTGGACTGAGCTGAATTCTTAGATAGGAATCTATCTGAGTCTAATTCTATCTGAGCCTTTCTTTTAAACTCTGAAAAGCACTCATATAAAGCCTAGTGGTCCATTCTCAGCTACTTTGCTTTTCTAATGAGTGTCCTCAGTGTCGAAGCTGTTGTGTCAACCTGTGGCTCTGAAGAGATATATGCCTGGCAGTATTTACTGTAGTGCTCAGGTATGATACATACAGACTTCAGTGAGCAAAGCACAGGGAAGAATCCTTCTTGTTCCCACCTAACATTTATGGTTTCTGTGACTCAGGATTTCAGATGTAAGAAAATGGAGTAAGGCATCTGATGGAACATTCAGATCTAATGACTAGCAATCATGACCCTGAATGAATTGAGAAAGTGTCTTATAATCAGAACTTTTATTCAGTGTTCCAGCATTTTTTTTTAACAGAGCTGCTAATAAGTTCTCAAAGGAGAAAAAAAAAGAAAGAAAAAAATTAGGAAAAGACATGGTACATTGGAGGAATTGCATAGAACAATCAGTTTTAGAAATGCTAAGTACTGTATATCTCATTGATAATTCATATAATCCATTAGCATAACAGACTCTGTGATGGCCTGGGTTAAATTATAAAACAAGAAAAAACAAATGCAACAAAGCTTAAACTATTTGAGAATTTCCAGCTCTAGACAGCAGAATGAACACATGTAACTATCTTCCTTCAGGATATAACTTGGTCAAGAGGGAAAATATTTTTCTGAGTCTTGAGAAAAAGAGATCAGAAAGAGAAGAGAATGGAGAGCCAATGGTAAATCAGAGGTGGAATGGAAACTTAGAAGAATTGAAATGCAGAAATGAGGGCCCAGTTATGGTTGGAGGATTTTATGGCCCAAACAGAAGGGGAGATGAATATTGATGAAAGATGAAATGATGATCCTACACCAAACTGAATACAATTGACCCTTTTCAACATGGGTTTGTAAACATGGGACCTAATGAAACTTAAAAGCTTTTGTACAGAAAAGGAAATCATAAACAAGACGAAAAGACAACCCTCAGAATGGGAGAAAATATTTGCAAATGAAGCAACTGACAAAGGATTAATCTCCAAAATTTATAAGCAGCTCATGTAGCTCAACATTGAAAAAACAAACAACCCAATCCAAAATGGGCAGAAGACCTAAATAGACATTTCTCCAAAGAAGATATACAGATTTCCAACAGACACATGAACGAATGCTCAACATCATTAATCATTAGAGAAACGGAAATCAAAATTACAATGAGATATCTCACACCAGTCAGAATGGCCATCATCAAAAAATCTACAAACAATATATGCTGGAGAGGGTATGGAGAAAAGGGAACCCTCTTGCACTCTTGGTGGGAATGTAAATTGATACAGTCACTATGGATAACAGTATGCAGGTTCCTTAAAAAACTAAAAATAGAACTACCATATAACCCAGCAATCCCTCTACTGGGTGTATATCCTGAGAAAACCATAATTCAAAAAGAGTCATGTACCAAAATATTCATTGTAGCTCTATTTACAATAGCCAGGAGATGGAAGCAACCTAAGTGTCCATCAACAGATGAATGGATAAAGAAGATGTGGCATATACATACAATGGAATATTACTCAGCCATAAAAAGGAACAAAACTGAATTATTTGTAGGGAGATGGATGGACCTAGAGACTGTCATACAGAGTGAAGTAAGTCAGAAAGAGAAAAAAAATACATATGCTAGCACATATATACGGAATCTAAGGAAAAAAAAATATGGTCATGAAGAACCTAGGGCAAGGTGGGAATAAAGACACAGACCTACTGGAGAATGGACTTGAGGATATGGGAAGGGGGAAGGGTAAGATGTGACAAAGTGAGAGAGTGGCATGGATATATACACACTACTAAATGTAAAATAGCTAGTGGGAATCATCCACATAGCACAGGGAGATCAGCTTGGTGCTTTGTGACCACCTAGAGGGGTGGGATAGGGAGGGTGGGAGGGAGGGAGACAAAAGAGGGAAGAGATATGGGAACATATGTATATGTATAACTGATTCACTTTGTTGTAAAGCAGAAACTAACACACCATTGTAAAGCAATTATACTCCAATAAAGATGTTAAAAAAAAAAAAGAAAAAAAAGTTCCTGTTCTCCCCCCTACCCTGTAGCACAGTCTTAAAATGCTGACTGAACACATTTCATAATTTGACCATTAGAATTCAACAGTGTGTATGACTTTTGACCACAGTGTGACAGCTCATGAAAGTAGAACCAGGTAAGCTTGGGATCATAGAAGCAGACAGCAGATTATATCCACTAGAATTTCCTAGATCATCATTCATCCCCTTCTTGTTCTATAACAATACCCACCTTCAACTCCCATTTATTGAATTCTCAATGGTATCATTGCCATGATTGTTGTTTTGCCACTTCTTTGTTTTCAATAAACATACTTATGTTTTTAATTGGTCTAAATTTGTTTGAAAAAATGAGCATTCTCTGGTGAAAATTACATAAATTAAATAAATTTTGTGTTTTTGATTATTACAAATAATTTAACTGTTTCTATTTTATTCATAAGTTTTCATAATCAAACTTCACATTATAGATTTTTTAAATGTCTACTTTCATTTTTATCAATTTGCAGTTTTTTTACCTTGTTGGATAGAGGAAATGTTTATATATATATATATATATATATATATATATATATATATATATATATATATGTGCATGACTACCATAGAATCACAGTTAATTGAATAATTTACAAGTAAAAATAATCTTTTTGGTCCTAATAATGTCCTCACCTTGAATTTTATTTTATCTGATATTAATATTGACACATTTGCTTTTTTGTTTTTAATATTATTGCTATTTCTTATTTCTCACATTTGCACTTTTTTTCAGTTTTTTAAGAGATTTTTTTGATGTGGAGCATTTTAAAAATCTTTATTGAATTTGTTACAATATTGCTTCTGTTTCATGTTTTGGTATTTTGCCCCTGAGACATGTGGGATCTTAGCTCCCTGACCAGGAATCAAACACACACCCCTTGCATGGGAAGGCAAAGTCTTAAGCTCTGGACCTCCAGGGAAGGTTGGCACTTTTTATTTTGTTACCTTAAATTTTTGAGTTATCTTTTTAGAGAGGATGTGATTGTGATAAGTTTTCTGATTTCTTGTGTACATAATTTTTTTAATTTATTTGTTTTTATTTTAATGCTAGTATCTCCAGGTATGAGATTCTAACTCACACGGTAATGTTGATATGAACTTTGAAGTTATTGCCCAATTATGTTTTTACAGTAAATAACAGACCTCTGTTTCCTTTTAGAAGCTTTTATATTTTTTCTTTATCCTTAATTTTTCAAAATTTCACCAAAATATATCTAGGTATTGATCTTTTTATATTTTCTTTTCTCTACTATCAAGTGACAACTTTTATAATCTGATGACTTAAGTACACTTGTCAGTTTAAATAAATTTTTAGGTTAGTATATCTGATTCTTTCCTTATCTCTTGAATTTTTTCCCCAAACTACATCTTTACCCTTTTCTGCCATGTTCTAAAACAATCTAAAAATCAATCACTTTTCAACTCTTTCTTCCATTCATCAGTTTGTGTGTGTGTGTGATTACATTTCAAATGTCAAAATGTCTAATTGCATCTTTTGCATAGCTGTCTGTGTATGAAACAATATTCTATTTAATCCCAGAAAATAGTTATTATCTTTATTTTTAAATGTCTTTATTTGGCTTACTGACTCATTTTTTTCACGTGATAGTCCTTCCTCTAATTTTCCTTTTGTCTTGATTTTAATTCCCTCAAATGTTTGCTGTTTTAGCTGCGTCTGTTGCCTTTCATATCCTACATTCCTGTTTTATCATCATTGTAGGGACAAGTTATCATGATGCATGACTGCCCCTGGTGGTTGTAAGGGGTAGGTGTAAGAACTATACTAAAATCGGCTTTCATCTTGGTGTGTGGTCTCTACATCCCTGGATATTTATGGTCTACATGGAAATATGCCCCTTACTCTGTGCAGGATAAATCCAGCCTCTACCTGTCCCATATCATCATTCTGCTATTGCTCCGGAGGTCTTTTCTGCTCTCACACCTACTGACCATGGTCTTGACCACCACAGGAACAATGACATCCTTCTAGAAGCCTTATTTTTCTGGTTCACTTCCGAAGCATTTTATGATTCAGAAATAATTCAAAATTTTGTTTTGCTAATGACATCCCTTGTTGTCTTCCAGAACATTATGTATCATATTTTCAGGTGTTCAAGAATGTCTTTTTTACAGGAAAAATTGTAGACCTAGGCATTCAACCTACATTCTTTTTTTTTTTTTTTTTTTTTTTTTTGGTACACAGGCCTCTCACTGTTGTGGCCTCTCCCGTTGCGGAGCACAGGCTCCGGACGCGCAGGGTCAGCGGCCATGGCTCACGGGCCCAGCCGCTCCGCGGCATGTGGGATCTTCCCGGACCAGGGCACGAACCTGTGTCCCCTGCATTGGCAGGTGGACTCGCAACCACTGCGTGACCAGGGAAGCTCCAACCTACATTCTTGATTAAAAATTTTCTTTAAGCCTTTCATATGCTTATTAGAAATTTTCACTATTTTTTTTCCCTACGAGTGGCTTCGAATATCACCTCTTTTGCAATGTGTTAATTCTAGAGTTATTTAACTTCCGAAGTGTCCACTTCCACTTGTAAAATGGGGATAAAACCACAAACTTCAGAGAGTTGGGAGGAATTTCCCATAAGTGCCATGTGAAAATACCTAGTGAAAATACCTAGTGCCATGTGAAAATACCTAATTGCTCCTAGTAATAGTGGCCTAATTTCAGCACTCAATAGATGTCAGTTTCCTGTCCTGCCTTTTCCTTACTTTGTTATGTTTGTAATACTAACTACAGATTACTTTGTAATTGTTTAAGAGGCAAGGATCATTGTTGCACATTGTAAGCCCTGTAGCACCTAATGTAGGACAAATACTTATAAAGGGATAGCTGAATAAGTGCATTGTGTAGAAAGATAATTTTCTGGAAAGTAGCTGTTAAGTACCCAATTCCTAACACTCAAGGGATGACAGAACCAGACAAGAGCGGCTTCTTGTCTGACAGGTTCCTGTGCAAACAACTAACTCTGCCTTTTTCGTTTTGCCCTCTTGTTCATTATCTCTTTTCTCTAAGTAAATAAATAGATACAGTCACACTTCTAATTTCTCTATCCATTCACTTCTGGGAATTGATAAAAGTACATGGGACAGTTGAAGTTTGGGAGGAAAAGAAGGCAAGAGCTCATGTGAAAATGGTAAGATGGTTTTTATCACTTGCCCTTATGAAAGGTTGCCCTGTGAGCAGAAGTTCTCATAGAAAGCTTGCAGGTTGGATGTCAGAAAATAGCTTTAACAGTGGTTATTTCTAGAACTCTCTGTAGTAGCTAAAATATTTGGCTTTAAACACCAGACAACCTGTTCCAAACTGCTTTATATAGTTATAAATTCATTAGTGCATATAATAGGAAGTCTAGCATTAATACAGGCTTCTGGAGCCACTGAAAAATCTAGGTTTTTCTATCCCTCTGTTCTGCAATCTACATTGTTCCCTATACCATAAAGCATGTTCTTCCTTTGCTCATAAACCTATTAAGAATGTTGCATATTTCTTTGTTGATATCTTGATGGAACTATGTTCCTTTAACTTTCTTTAGTGCTAGAAAAGTATGTCCTCTCAAGTCTTGCAGCAACCTTGCCTTGCATCTTATTTGCCAGCATGTAGCCACGTGCTCATTCCTGGACCAACTGCTGTTGATAGCGTGGCCTCCAGACTAGTCAGGCTCCTTTCTGATATATTTCCCAGATTGCACTGCTGCTACTTCATGTGGCTTAATCACTTTGTTCATTTCACACTCATAATAGTATCTCATTATTATCTCTTTGATTAATTTCCTTACCGGTAATTTGAATGCCCTTATTTCTGTTCTTCTTAGATGTAAAGCATACATTCAAAATAGTAGTTAATCATACTTCAGAATGTTGGGGGTGTTTTGGGATACTTGTTAATCCTGAAATTCTTAAAAATTAATGAGTTTACAGGTATTAATATTATAATTACTACTTTAAATGTGCAATTGCAAAGAACTATTTTTATTACTTCTTACCATTTTCAATGTTAAATATGTATAAGATTATAAGATTCTCTTATATAAGAATATATATAAGAATATATATATGAGAATTTATATTCTCTTATATAAGAATATAAGATTCTCTTATTAGGAAAAAGTAACTAGTCTAGTTTAACAAACAGTCAAACTTTACTCTCCTAAGAAGGGTAAAAATTGAATATCATTAATACTGTATAGTTGTTCAATGCCTGAGTATTTTTGTGAGAAGGGAATTTGAATTCCATAGAAGTCGTGTAAGTACTGAAGTGTGTTGAGGGTTATCTGAGCTGAAGAAATGTTAAGGTCTTTTGGGATTTGTTGCTTATATAATGGTAAATCCAACATAGCCCTTAATCTCTTGAGATTCTCAAAATACAGTGAAGTACACAATACAACAAGAGATTCTTGGATGCTATAATCCTCAGACTTTCTTAATCTTTTATTACTTATCTCCAGAAGTAACAGCCCTTGATATTTTATGTGTTAGTTGTCAATAAGAAACTTGTTCTGATTTTATTTTTTTAATTATGCAACCCCCCACCTGGGAAGGACATGGTCTGAAGAATTATAGGAAGCTTCCTAAACGAGTAGATACAACTGAACATATATTCTCTTTACTATATCACTTCCTTTTAAATTTTTGAGTACATTGTAATACACATATATTGAGTTCCTACCTTGTGTGGAGTACTCTTGTGGGTACTGAAAAAAGTGAATGAAGAGAATTTTGTGTCTGCCCTAAAGGAGCTTGTAAGCTATAGAGGGAGAAAAATATTAACAGATACATGTATGATACAAATGGAAATAACATCCTCGTAGAGCAGTGAGAGGGTTGAGTCTAGGATACACACCTAAGAGTAGAATTGCTTGATCATGAGATGTACATACCTGCACCCTCAAAGCTCTCAGAAATCCTTATAACACTTCACCGTTTAAAGGCAAAGGAATAAAATCAGTCTTAGCTGTTTAAAGATACCCATTAATTCTAGAAAATAAGAGATGTCAAATAAGCTTTTAACTCAAGAAGTTAAAAAATACTAACTATGAAAAACTCACCATAAATACAGATTGTGCAGATAAAGAAAACAATACAAGAGGACATTTAGAAAAACAAATAATAGAATCAATGTCAAATCTGTTAATATCAATCTAGTGCTCCTTATCCTGGGCTCATTTCTATTCTAAAAATACTTCAAACACATCCTGTCTCTGTGTCTGCATGGATCATCTCCTCTGGAGCCAAACTGCCTGGGCTGGAAAATTAGTTTCACTTCTTCGTCTCTAAATTAGTGACATTTATAGGATCAAATTCCTGCAATATACTGAGAATGAAATATTAATATAGAGTGAGAACCTAGACCATCGTTTGGGATTCAATGAACACTCAACAAATGTTAGCTGAGACAGAGCCAGCAGTATGGTAATAAGGTTAAGAGTATATGTTCTGGGTCCAGATGGCCTGAGTTCAAATCCTACCTTGTGGCAGGTAAATGCCTCTGGACCTCAATTTTTTGACCTGTAAATTGGGATTCACACTAATATCTACCACATAGGGCTGTTGTGAGAACCAAATCAGATAGTACCGGTAAAACACTAAGAATAATCTATGACATATAGGAAGTGATCAACATATTTTAGTTAATATTATTATTGTTGCTGTAGCCATTGCTATTTTGGCCCTTCCTTGTGTTTGAAATCTCTGATTCTTTCTTACCTTCCAGATCTGAGCTCAGATGTAGTTATCTGATGCCCAGAAAAAAATGTATTGTTAGTGCTGCAGCAAGCAGGGTTTTTGGGTGAGCATTAAAACAAATAACTTAATTGTCAAAAGGAAAAAAATAGGAAAATGTTTTACTTATTTTAAAATTGCTGTTTTATTTTTTATTTATTTATTTATTTATTTTTTTTGCGGTACGCGGGCCTCTCACTGTTGTGGCCTCTCCCGCTGCAGAGCACAGGCTCCGGACGCGCAGGCTCAGCGGCCATGGCTCACGGGCCCAGCCGCTCCGCGGCATGTGGGATCCTCCCGGACCGGGGCACGAACCCGTGTCCCCTGCATCGGCAGGCGGACTCTCAACCACTGCGCCACCAGGGAAGCCCTGCTGTTTTATTTTGAATAGTATATGAGTGAATGGTCACAGACTTTGTGGTTTTTAATGTTGTAACTAGCCTTGCTGATAACCTGGTTAAATACCTGTCTCTCTCATCATCTCTTGTGCCTCACAAAGACACTATTTATTTTAACATCTGATTCATTCCCTTCTTATCATTTTATGTTATGTAAAAAATTATCTTTTTTATTAGTTTACCTGTTTGTTGTCTGTTCTCCCTAGTATATGAGATCAGTGAGGCAGGAATTTCATCTGTTTTGTTCATCACTTGATCTGCCTTCCCTCTAAAGGGCCTGGAACATAAGCACTTAGATACCTACATTTCAATTTACAAAATAATTGCTAGGAGGGCTCTGAGCGTTCCCATATAACCCACACTTAGTTTTCCCTATTGATAATATTTTACATGATTCATTTGTTAAAACTAGTGACCCAATGTTGATACACTACAATTAACTAAAGTCAAACTTTACTCACATTTCCTCAGTTTTGATGTAGCATCTTTTTCTGTTCCAGGATCCCATCCAGGATATCATATTACATTTAGTAGTTTTCTGAAGAAAAACTCCTCCTGTGGTCTGTGAAAATTTCTCAGGCTTACCTTGTTTCTGGTGATCTCAAGGATTTTGAGGAGGTCTGGTCAAGTATTTTTTAGAATATCCATCAACTGGAATTTTTTGATTTTTTCTTTTTTTAATTTTTTATTGAAGTATAATTGATTTACAATGTGTTAGTTTATGGTGTACAACAAGGTTATTCAGTTATATATATATATATATATATATGTTCTTTTTTTATATGCTTTTCCATTATGGTTTATTACAGGATATTGAATATAGTTCCCTGTGCTATACAGTAGGACCTTGTTGTTTATCCATTCTCTATATAATAGTTTGCATCTGATAACCCCAAACTCCCAATCCATCCTTCCCCGCCCCCACTCCCCGTTGGCAACCACAAGTCTGTTCTCTATGTCTGTGAGTCTGTTTCTGTTTCATAGATAAGTTCATTTGTGTCATATTTTAGATTCCACATATAAGTGATATAATATGGTATTTGTTTTCTCTGTCTGACTAACTTCACTTAGTATGATAATCTCTAGGTCCATCCATGTTGCTGCAAATGACATTATTTCATTCTTTTTATGGCTGAATAGTATTCCATTACATATATGTACCACATCATCTTTATTCATTCATCTGTCTATGGACATTTATGTTGTTTCCATATCTTGGCTACTGTAAACAGTGCTGCTATGAACAATGGGGTGCACGTATCTTTTCAAATTAGAGTTTTGTCCGGATGTATGCCCAGGAGTGGGACTGCTGGATCATTGTTTGATGCTTTTCCCATTATTAGACTGGAGTTATGGGTTTTGGGAAGGAAGACCACAGAGGTAAATTGTCATTTTCTTATCATATCATGTTGATATTAACTATCAACATGTTAATCTTGATCACATTGCTGAGATAGTGTGAAAAAGCATGAAGGGACCCTCATTTAAGGTGGAGTGGGGAAGCCCTGATGGGGGGAGGTCTCACACAGGCATCAGCAGCAGCTTACAGACTCCATCGGGAAGAAAGGCTTCCTCCTGACCCAGAAACAAGCTGCCCAATGCCCGGGGACAGTGAAGAACCACCACCGCCACCCCAGTTCCCTCCTTTCCTCTATAAAGCAAGCCTCTCTCCTCTGCTCTCCGGACTTGCCTATGCTCATCGTAGTTTTCTTGTCCCAAGTGGCAATTCTCTGCTACTTGAAAAAAAGAGCTAGTTATTATAGTAGCAACATCAGTTTATTTTTTTAAAGGTTAACAGTGTTTGACAGATTTCTTCACTGTAAACTTATTCTTTTTATCTCCCTTTCTGTACTGTTTTCTTTGAAAGAAAGTCATTGTGCAGTGCCCATGCTTGAGTGGAGAGATATGTTCTGTCTTCTTCAAGGGAGGATTTTAAGTAAATTATTTGGAATTCTTCTGCACAGAAGATTTGGTTTCCCAAATATTTATGTATTTAATAATTTATTAAAGTATAATCAGTATGGAGATATGTATATGTTATCAGTATGGATATATATATATACATATACACACACACACTTTAGATTTTAATTCAAAACTATGGTATTTATTTTAATGCTTAAGTTGTCCCAGCTTTGGCCATTGAAGCAATTTCATTTGATCCCTGTGTTTCTTTGACATACTGTGTGTGTGTGTGTGTGTGTGTGTGTGTGTGTGTGTGTGTATATTTATTTTTACACATTTTCTGGCACCACATGGTGCTCCAGGCTCATCTTGTATATTTATGGCCTCAATCCCCAAATCAGTCTTTTCCCTAAAGAGGTCTGGTTCTTTTTATTGGAGAATAGTAATTCAAACCAAGATTTGGTCACTAAATGTGCTCAGTGCTACTGAGACATTGCTTCTAGGCCTTCTCACCTGACAGAGCAAGGAAATACATGTATCTTCAGTAACCAGGTGCATATATATATATATACCTATTTACAGCCAATCTTCTATATCTTTAACTAACTATGAATTCATACTAATGTCGCCAACTAAAATCCATAACCACATGGGTCATTCTAGCCTCTTCCCTTGTTTATATATAACCTTACACTCCAACATGGAGAAGCCTGGTTCCACCATCTTCCATTCATTCATCTAACCATTCCAGTCCAACATGATTGTAGGAAAGTGTCAGAGCTATTAGATATACCCTCCTGGGAAACAACTTTATCTGCTAGATTATAGTGCTTATGCAATGTTTCTTTTACTTTTATAGACTCTCTCTCTCTCTCTATATATATATGTATACACACACACATATATGTATTTATACAATAGAAATATAGTTGATTTACACAATTATATTAGTTTTAGATGTAAAACATAGTGATTCAATATTTTTATAGATTATAATCCATAAGTTATCACAAAATGTTGGCTATATTGCCTGTACTGTACAATATACCCATGCTGTATATATTATTTATTTTATACATAGTAGTTGGTATCTCTTAATCCCATAACCCTGTCTTGCCCCTCTTCCCTTCAAACTCCCCACTGATAATCACTAGTTTGGTCTCTATATTTGTGAGTCTATTTCTCTTTTGTTATATACGTCCATTTGTATTATTTTTTAGATTTCACATATAAGTGATATCACACAGTATTTGTCTTTCTTGGTCTGACTTATTTTATTAAGCATAATACCCTACAGATTCATTCACATTGTTGCAAATGGCAGAATTTCATTATTCTTTGAGGCTCAGTAGAATTCCATTATGTGTCTATATATATATATATCACATCTTCTTTACTCATTCATCTGTTCATGGACACTTATATTGTTTCCATATCTTGACTGTTGTAAATAATCTGCTATGAAAATTGAGTGCTTGTATCTTTTTGAGTGGATGTTCTCATTTTCTTTTGGTGGGGGGCGTATATATCCAGGAGTGGGATTTCTGGATCATATGGTAGTTCTATTTTTAGTTTTTTGAGGAACTTCTATACTGTTTTCAATAGCAGCTGTACCAATTTACATTCTCACCAACAGTGTTCAAGGGTTCCATTTTCTCCATATTCTTGCCAACATTTGTTATTTTTGGTCTTTTTGATGATAGCCATCTGACAGTTGTGAGGTGATATCCCATTGTGATTTCAATTTGAATTTCTATGATGATTAACAATGTGGAGCATCTTTTCATGTGCCTGAGGCCCATCTATATGTTTTGTTTGGAAAAATGTTTATTCAGGTCTTCTGCTAAGTTTTTAATTGGGTTAGTTATTTTTTTGATATTGAATTGTATGAGTTGTTTATATATTTTGAATATTAATCCCTTATTGGTCATATCATTTGCAAATATTTTCTCCCATTCAGTAGGTTGTCTTTTCATTTTGTCAATGGTTTCCTTTGCTGTGCCAAAGCTTTTAAGTTTAATTAGGTCCCATTTGTGTATTTGCTTTTGTTTCTTTTGCCTTAGGAGACTGATCCAAAAAAATATTGCTGATTTATGTAAAAGAGTATTCTGCCTATGTTCTTTTCCAGGAGTTTTATGGTTTCTGGTCTGACTTTTAGATCTCTAATCCATTTTGAGTTTATTTTTGTGTATGGTGTTAGGGAGTGTTCTAATTTCATTCTTTTACATGTAGCTGTCCAGTCTTCCCAGCACGATTTACTGAAGAAACTCTCTTTTCTCCATTGTATATCCTTGCCTCCTTTGTTGTAGATTAATTGACATAGACACATTGTTCAGTACTAGGCTCTCTATTCTATTCCATTGATCTATGTGTCTGTTTTTTGAGTATCTTGCTTTTTTGATTATTGTAGCTCTGTAGTACAGTCTGAAATTAAAGAGTGTAATATCTTCAGTATTCTTTTTCCTCAAGATTGCTCTGGCAATTTGGATTCTTTTGTGGTTCCATATAAATTTTAAGATTATTGATTCTAGTGCTGTGGAAAAATGTCAGAGGTAATTTGATAGGAATTGCATTAAATCTGTAGATTGCTTTGGGTAGTGTGGTCATTTTAACAATATTAATTCTTCCAATCCAAGAACGCTGAGATTTCTTTCTAATTCTTTGTATCATTTTCAATTTCCTTAATTAATATTTTATAGTTTTCAGAGTATAGATCTTTCACGTAATTGGTTAAGTTTATTCCTAGGTATATTTTTCTTTTTGATGTGATTGAAAAATTTTTTTTTAGTTTATGTTTATGATAGTTTATTATTAATGTATAGAAAGGGAACACTTCTGTATATTAATTTTGTATCCTGCAACTTTGCTGAATTCCGTTACGGTTCCAATAGCTTTCTGTTGGAGACTTTAGGGTTTTCTATAAATAGTATCATGTCATCTGCAAATAGTGACAGTTTTACTTCTTCCCTTCCAATTTGGATGCCTTTTAAAAATTTATTTATTTATTTATTTTTGTCTGATTGCTGTGGCTAGGACTTCCAATACTTTGTTAAATAGAAGTGGTGAGAGTGGGCATCTTTGTCTTGTTCCTGACTTTAGGGGAAAGGCTTTCAGCTTTTCATCACAGAGGTTAGCTACTGATTAGTGATAAATGACCTTTATTCTATTGAGATATGCTCCCTATATAGTGAATTGGATGATAGTTGTTGTCACAAAGGACGTTGCATTTTACTACATTAAGAAAATATGTTCTATAGAGATATGTGCCTACAATGATGTTATTGCTTTAAATTTTTTTTCCTTTATTTAGTGACAGTCAATAATTTGGAATTTTTACCTTGAGTGAGATACATTGATGATTTTTTAAAATTTATTTCACAGGATATTTGTCTATATTTTGTTAAGTACTGACAGTGTTAATGTTCATTTGATAAGACACTTTATAAGTGTTATATGTCAGATAAATACCCAGGCTAACAAATATAAAAATATACACATCATGCTCAGTTGTTCAATTCTTGAAATATTTCCTGTCATTAATCTCACACTTTCATCAAATTTTAATACAATTAAATCTACAAGCTGTATTCATTTGGATTTTGTTTTTCTACCTAAATATTCCTCTTCCTCAAATTCCAAAAATACATTTTAACTAATAAAAATTGATAAACCTCTGAATCTGTAAAAATTAGTACCTTAATTTTTCTACCCCTAAACATTTCATCACATATATTCTAAGAACAAGACTACGTCCTTAAATAATCACAGTAAGTATTCAAGGTCATAAAATTTTACATTAGTATCTTGTAACATGTGCCTTATATATGCTCAAAAATTTAAGGAAAAACATGGAAAAATAACTAAATGAAATCAGGAAAATTATATAGAAACAAAAGAATATCAACAAAAAGATAGAAATTATAAAAAAGAACCATACAAATATTCTGGAGCTGAAAAGAACAATACATGAAATAAATTTACTAAAGGAGTTAAACAGTAACTTTGAGCTGGAAGAAGAAATAATCAATTAACTGAATATAGGACAGTTGAAATTACTGAGTTTGAGGAATAGAAGGCAAAGGAAGAAGAAAAATGAACACTACATAAAGGACCTGTTAATCACTATCAAGCAGATCAATACATTATGTGAATCATTAAATAATAAGAGAGAGAAAATGAAGCAGAGAGAACATTTGAAGAAATAATGGCTAGAAATTCCGAAAGTTAATGAAAGGCATGAATATATAAATTCAAGAAATTCGTGCATTCTAATTAGGATAAGCTCCAAAAGACTCACAGTGAAACACATTGTAATTGATTTGTTTAAAGACGAAGAGAAAGAGAAAATCTTGAAAACTGGAAGAGAAAAGTGACCTGTTATAACAAGGAATCTGCAATTTGATTATCAGCTGATTTCTTATCCGGAAACTTAGAGTTCACCAGACAGTAGGATGACATATTTAAAGTGCTGAAGGAAAAAATAAAGTTAACTTAAAATTCCATATCCTGCAAAACTGTCCTTTGAAAAATAGAGAAATGAAGACATTTAGATATGAAATCTGAGGGAGTTGATAACCACTACACCTGATCTTTAACAAATACTGATAAGAGTCCTTTAGATTGACAAAAAGGACACTAGACAGTAACTGGAAACCATATGAAAATATAAGTTCCCTGACAGAGGTAAATACATGGGCAAATGTAAAGCCAGTATTATCATAATTTTCATTTTAACTCCATTAAAAATTTTTTTCTACAGACTTTAAAATACAAATGCAAAAATATAATCATTTATATTGTCAGACACACAATGCATAAAGTTGTCATTTGTTTTATGACTAATATAAAGATGGAGGACTGATGTAGGAGTCAAATTTCTGTATGTGGAGGACGTTAATTTTGTGTCAATTCATATTAAATTGTTACATCTTTAGGATGTTAGGTGTAATCACCATGGTAACCACATAAAATACAAACTTTACAGAATATACAAAAAGAAAAATGAGAAATGAATCAAAATGTATCACTAAAAAAACTAGCTAAACACTAAAGAAAGACTTGATGGAGAAATGACAAAGCAAAAGTTCAAGACATACAGAAAACAAAAAGAAAAATGATAGAAGTAATATCAGAATTACTTTAAATGTGAATGCATTAAAATCCCTGAGCAAAAACCAGAGACTGACAGAATGGATGAAAAAACATGATCCAGTATATGTTCTCTTTAGATTTAAAGATATTAATAGATTGAAGGTCTAAGACTGGAAAAAGACATTCTATGCAAGTAATAACAAAAATAAAGCTAGAGTTGTTGGACTAATATCAGACAAAATAAGCTTAAATAAAATAGACTATATATGTATCAAACTGGCAGATTGAAGGTAGAAATAGACAGTTCTACAACATTTCACTTTCAATACTGGATAACAACCAGACAGAAGATCAGTAGGGCCAAAGAGGCCTTGAACAATACAGACCAATTGGATTTAATAGATATATATAGAGAGAGCAGTCCATCCAACAATATCATAGGGCACCTTTTTCTCAAGTATCTATAAAACACATCCCACCATGGAAATATATATTAGGTCACAAAACAGTATTAATAAATTTTGAAAGAATGAAATCTTACAGAGTATCTTTCTGCTTGCAAGGGAATGAAATCAGAAATCAATAAGATGAAAACTGGAAAAAAATTTAAAATATGTGAAAGTTAGCATACTCAATCAATGGGTTAAAATGAAAATCACAAGGGAAATTAGAAAATACTTTGAGCTGAATGAAAATAAAAACACAACATGTTGGGACTTCCCTGGTGGTGCAGTGGTTAAGAATCTGCCTGCCAATGCAGGGGACACAGGTTCGATCCCTGGTCTGGGAAGATCCCACATGCTGTGGAGTGGCTAGGCCCGTGCACCACAACTACTGAAGCCCACACGCCTAGAACCTGTGCTCCACAACAAGGGGGCCACCACAATAAGAGGTCCACGTACTGCATCTAAGAGTTGCCCTCACTCGCTGCAACTGGAGAGAGCCTGCGCACAGCAAGGAAGACCCAACACAGCCAAAAAATTAAAACAACAACAACAATAAAATAACCAACACAGCATGTCAAAACTTACAAGATGCAGCAAAAGCAGTGCTAAGAGATACATTTATAGCTATAAATGTATACATTTAAAAAGAACTATCTCAGATCAATAACCTAATTTACATCTTAAGGGACTAGAGAAAAAAGAACAAACTAAATCCACATCTAGAAGAAAAAAAAGTAATAATAAAGATTAGAGCACAAATAGAGTCTAAAAAATGAGAGAAATTCAACAGAACAAAAAGCTGATTCTCTCAAAAGAAACAAAATTGAGAATCCGTTAGCTAGATGTATTATGAAAAAAAGAAAACCGAAATTTCTAAAATCATAAATAAAGTAGGGAAATTACTAAGGTTTTATAGGCATAAATATGAGAACACTATGAACAATTGTATGACAGCAGAATGGATATCTTAGATGAAATGAACAAATTCCTATAAAACACACAAGCTATGAAAACTGATCCAAGAAGAAACAATATCTGAATCAACCTACACTAGTAAAGAGATGTAATCAATAATCACAAAACTCTAAACAAAGAAAAGTTCAGGACCAGATGATTTCACTGGTGAATTCTACAAAACATTTTAAAAATTAACACCAATCCTTCTGAAACTTCCAAATATACACTTCCTAATTCAGTCTATAAGGACAGCATTACCCTCATACCACAGTCAGACGAAGGCAATTATTGATACAAGAAAAGAAAATTATAGACCAATGTCCCATATGAATAGAGATACCAAAATCCTCAACCAAACACTAGCAAAACAATTTCAACAGCATATTAAAAGGATTCTACACCATGAACAACTGGGATTTATTCCTGGACTGGAAGGATGGTTCAATACACAAAAATCAACCAATATAATATACTACATTAATGAAATGAAGGAAATAATGAACAATTGACGATCTCCATTGATGTAGAAAAAGTATTAGACTAAATTCAATGTCTTTTTCATGATAAAAACACTCAGTAAACTACAAACAGAAGGGCATGTCTTTAACATGATAAATGACATACATAAAACAAACAAAACACACACACACACACACACCAGAGCCAACTTTATACTCAGTGAGGAAAGAATGAAATCTTTTCCACTAAGATGAGGAACAGGACAAATATGACCATTTCTGCCATTACTACTCAATATAGCATTGAAAATTCTAGTAAGAACAATTAGCCAAGCAAGAGAAATAAATGATTAAATTTTTTTATTTCAATAATATGAGCCAGGGTATTTATAGCAAATCTATGGCTTATAAAAAGTAATAATAACAATAATAGTATAAAATGGAATATCATTTTCATAAAACATGTGACTACTGAGAGAACTTGTAGGAAAAATTATTCTTATTTTGAAAGAAACAAATTTAGGGATATATACATATGCATATGTATGTAAATGTGTGTATATATACATATGTGTGTATACATTTATATATGTATATATATATATATATATATATATATATATACACACACACACACACACACACAGAGTTATATAGTTATATACAGTGGTACCTTGGTATCCGTGAGGGATTTGTTCCAGGAGCACCTGGTGTATAGCAATATCTGCAGATGCTCAAGTCCCTTATATAAAATGGAGTAATAGAGTGAATATGTAGCTATATATTGTTATATATGTACAGATATATTAATGAGAGTGTGAAGATATGGCCATATATATGCATTAATATTTTTAGTATTACAGATTGTGAAAACAATTTGACAACATGTACCAAGGAATTTTAAAATGTTACTTTCTTTGATTAATTACACTTTTGGGATACTAAAGCAGTGATCCAACATGTGGGTGCATATAATACGCTTTAAACCAGTGTTAAGCAAACTTCTGATATGACTCCTCACTGGCCAAATTTGACCCACTTCCTTTTTTTAAAAAATAAATCTTTGTGAGAAGACAGCCATATCTATTCAATTATGTATTGTCTATAGAATTTTTGTGCTACAACCACAGAGTTGAATAATTGAGACAGAGATAGCATGATCAAAATAACCTGAAATATTTACTATCTGGCCTTTGACCCAGAAGATTGCAGACTCTCTTTCTTAAATTATTCTTTTACACTTAAGACAACTATTTTAGAGCAGTATTACATTCACATCAAAATTGAAGGGCAGGTACAAAGACTCAGACCCCTTTTGAAATCATTATTTATTATAGAAAAATGGGAACAAATGACATATCTAAAAAACTACTAGTTGGATAACTATATCTTTAAAGATACATAATGTTTAAATGAACTTAGGTATAACAGACGTTTTATTAACATGAGAAATTGTACTTGGTGCTTTCGTATTTCTGTTGTTACTTTGTGCTGTCCTGCTTCTTCTGTGTATTCAAGTCATATAATTGTTGAGTGTCTGCTCAACGCCAGTCACAGGAGGACATTCTGGGATTCCAAAGATGAAAAGGTAGACTTAATTCAGAACAAGAGAGAGTCAGGGAAACCTGGATGTGAATACACAGTGGCAATGCCTGAAAGGAAAGCCTAGACATGTTGAAATAGCTCTATTGAGATCAATTTTAGTGACTGTCAATTTTCAGTGTGTTGATGCAAGTGGGTTTTAAATGGTCCTAAATGATCTTTGCATGTGGACCGGACTGTGTTTGGCCTTTTCTCTCTAACTCACCTCTCTGATGTTGGTCATTTTGGATGTACAGGTGGTAAAAAGCTTCTGCTCATCTGCTTGCACTGTCAAGTAGCCATCTGTGCTGTGATACAGGGAAGAGAAATGAAAACAGCTCTGGGAGAAAGAGTTCCAAATTAGGCTTTGAGGAAATGGCTGTGTTTCGTATTATAGACACTGCATGAAGAGGTTTTGTTTGTTTGTTTTTGTTTTTTGGCACACAGTGGCTCTATTAACCTTTACCCTAATCCAATCTGGTGGCTGTATGGTAGGATAGCCAATTGCACTGGTGGGGAGTTTTTCATTTTAGTGACTAAATTAATTTTGTCTTTACCTTCTGCACCTGTGTATACATACAAACGTGTGCAAGAAATGCAATAGGGAAACAAAGCTCAAGAGTACATAAAGCCATTGAAAGTAATTTTAAACCCCATGAGATACATCCTTTGACTAAAGTTACTAACTGGAGGCATTTCATTTGTTTGTTTTGAGCAACATTTTGCAGATTGATGCCACAGAAAGCTGCGGTATGGGTTTTAATACAAGATTCATCTCTTCAGACCACCTGGAAGCTTAGAAATCCCTGCCCCCACCTCTCTCAGCCGCCACTCTGAACTTCGTCTCCTAGTCTCCTACCAGTTGTGACCTTTCTGTTTCCAAAATATGCAAAGCTTCTCTCTCTTGGAAACTTTGCACTTCCTCCTTCTTCTGCCTGAGACAGCCCTTTCCAGATCACTTTCTGGCTCATTCTTTTTTATTACTTAAGTTCTCAGCTCAAATGCCTCCTCTTCAGTGAGGGAATCCTAAAAGGACCTGTATCTGAGGTGTCTGACTTCACCTCTGCCTTACTGCCACCATCTCATCTTTAATTTTAGCAATAACTCATACATAAAGTTATCCTATCTATTGGTCTATATATTTATTTATGTACAAACCCTTCATCTCTGTCCACTATACTCTATGTTCCATTAGAGCAAAGTTCTTGACAACGTTACTTACCTGTATCTTCAGGACATGAAACAGCACCTGGTATTTAATAAATGCTCAGCATCAATTTGGTCATGGAGGGAAGATCTTTTAAGTTATCTGTACAAACTTCCTTTTCTCTTTCTTTTTTTTTTCTTTAATAGATTAAGAGACTTTCTTGAAGATATGACCCTCCCTTGTGTTTGTCACAGTCATCTCTACACAAATGACATTCAATTCTCTCTCTAATTCCAATCATCCTCTCTTGGAACAAACTCAGCAACTTCACCTAATGATCTGCTGCCAGTTTTATACGAATGTTACATTTAATCACTGAATCTTCATGCTTCATTTCTATTTGTAGAAAACTCATAGGGTGTGCCATTCTGCCCTGTCCTTTAATTTCCCACGCCATTGTTTTCATGTTTGTTTCCTTATGTATTATTATTTTTTAATTCTGGATATGTCTTCTTGATGTTCTACCTGCCGTACAGCCACTTCTTTTATTACAGTCTTCACACGGCAACCAGAGTCTCTTTTCTACAACACACCGATAATTATGTAACTGTAGTACTCATTCCTTAAAAGAGGCAATCTGGGGTTCCTCTGTGGTAATAATAATAAAAACCAAGCACCTCTGTGGCATGTAAAGTCATCTCCAAAAGTTCCCCAACACCAATTTCTAGTTCATTTCCTGCTCTGCCTCCCTACCCAGTGTGTGAGTGTTTGTTCAAGGTCCTCACTGCCAGCCAGGTCACTCTCCAGTCCCCTCACACACTCTGGACCCTCCCATCCCATTTGATGACACCTTTCTCTCTGCTTAAGGCTGACCCAGTTCAAATCTAATAACCTCGGAGAAACGTTCCCAGATTTCTCATTTAGACTTGGCCACTCACTGCTCTTTTATTACTGAGGGTACTCTTTTGAAAAATAAATGTCTTCTCACACCAATCAGAAGAAACTAATTGTATAAGTATCAATACATCTAAGGGAAGATCCCTCTCTCTAGGCTGGAGACTCCCAAGGCCAGGACACCCCAATAATTCTTGATTTCTCACCACTGGATATAACCACCCCTTACTTTAAATACCAAGAGCATCTTACCTCTTTTATGGCCTTCGTTATGTTGTTTTACCTCACTTATAAATTCCCTTCTAGAAGATTTAAAGTTATTTTGAGCACAGAACACCATTTCTCATTTTGTTTTCCTCCTGTTATTTATATATATGTGTGTGTGTGTATATGTATATATATACATATATATATACATGTATATGGGTATACATATATATATATGGGTATCACTACATAGATATATATATCTATGCATATGTGTGTGTGTGTGTGTGTGTGTGTGTGTATATGGTCACTGAGCACACACTATGTGTCAGTTACTAAAATATAAACAGAATAAAATGTTAAATACATGTGTTGAGCATGAAAAATACGAAAATACTGTGTTTGATAAAATTATGTTAAATAATATAAATATATTCATATAATTATGCATTTAACTTTATGTAATATTATTTAAAACTAATTTTAACCTTTTGAACCAGTTCTTGAACATATCAATATTTTGATGTGAGAAAACAGAGGCTCATTGAACATAAGTTACTTGATAAGACCCTATAAGTAATAAACATACTTCGAGAAAGAAATGACAGAAAAAGAGGATCTTTTGAAATCTCTGCAATACCCAAATAGACAACAAATACCCATCTTCACAGTGCTACCTTATATTTGGAAAAATCACCTGTTTCTTCATAATAGAATTCCTTTGAGTGAATAACTTTCAAATTTCTGGTACCAGAAAGTATTTTCCAATTGTATTCCATTCTCTGAGACATAATAGGTGAAAAGTCACACATTCATAAAAGTCACCTCAAATAAATTGTCTCATATAGATAAAACAAGATGAAACATTCAGTATTATTTTTCAATAAGAAAGCCAACCACTTCAACAAAATATACTTCCTGTCCACATAGACTTATGTAGAATAAAATTATTTTTAGGGCATAAGTCAGGCCCTTATTTGCTCACCCAGAATGACAACTAGGATATCTCACTTAATCAGGGGCTTTTGAAGATCCATATACAAGCATTTAATAAACTACCAACAAGAGATATATAGTACAATTCAACAATATATAAAATCAGAGCTTTAGACTTGACAAGGAATTGGAAACAGTGCCTAGCTCAGACCCCCATTTTATAGATAATAAAACTGAAGCCCATAGAGGTTGAAAGAAACATGGTCACACAGCTTATTCATGTCAAAGCAAATCAACTTAATGAGTATTTATTGATAATTGATACACAGTTAGTCCAGTGTTGGGGAATGATGTTGGTGGTCTTGTTTCCTCAGACATTATGTTAAGAAGTTTATAATCTACTCAACATACATGCAGTAAAATATTATGTAAAATACATGCAGTAAACTATTGATTATAAGCTTAGTGGAATAGTTTCACATATTGTCTGTATACTAGTGCCTCTGAAGTTCATAACTCCAGAGCACCTTTATAAGTTCCAGACACATAAACCTTAGCCTGAATTTGACATCTCCACTTTAATGTGCCACTTGTATTTCAAACTGAGTATGTTCAAAATTCAACTCAATCTCACTCTTATGTTTAGCTTTTCCACTAAAAACACACACCTATGAGCTCTCTTTGCCTTCCTTTCCCAGGGCACTTGGACGTAAAACATAATAAATTGGGTTTAAGTAAAATTGCATTTTTAATCTGTGCTTGATGGTATAGTATGACAACATTTTATCAGAAGAAAGACCATGGATCTTATCAGTCAGTTCATGAAAAAAAAATCTGTATTATGTGCCAAATGCTAAGCATTATGCTCTAAATTTTGTACACTGGTTTTGGCAGTTATGTGTGATTTAGGATAAAATTATTTAATTTCTCTGAATTCCTGATGTTATTTTAAAAATTAACTTGCTTATGTATGTGGTTGTGTATACATGCAGATAAAAGATAAGATTATCACATAATTAACTGACTTAAATGTTATCCTTTTGAGAGTGAGAGCAAGTACATTTTTTTCTATATAAAACACACTGGTATAACAGACACTGCTAGTGCTCCTAATTAGAAAAGATGATTATAAAGTTCCTGGCATGTGAGTAGGTGTTTAAACCCCTATCCCACGCACCCACATGACTTACGAAGCAGTATAGACAATGATCCTTAAATCTTGCCTTAAATATTCGCAATGTGTGAAATTATAGGATTCATCTCTTGGGCAGTTGCTTCATTTATGCAGAAAAAAAACTGGAAGGGACTTTCCAAGACAGTTTGTTCAAACCATTAATAACTTAACATAAATGAGTTTATAAAAAGATCGCTTAGAAAATTCCTGTACAAATGGGGCACAAAATGAGGAACATGTGTTGTGGGCAAGCAGAGAGAAAAGTGAGAAAGAAAAGATTTAGAGAGTATAAGAGTCTGTTGTACAGTGATGGAGAGATACAGGAAGCAGCTTAGTGCGCTGGAGCATGAGATGGGGTCCAGAAGTTAGTCAAGGCTCTGCTGAAGGAATAGAATGCAGACTGATCCTTTTAAGTCAACATAATATGTTATATAAATATTGGTTCAGTTTTCTATTTCTGTAAATCTATTTCTGTTTTGTAAATAAGTTCATTTATATCATTTTTTTAGGTTCCACATATAAGCTATATCATATGATATGTCTTTCTCTACCTGACTTACTTCACTTAGCATGATAACCTCTAGGTCCAACCATGTTGCTGTAAATGGCATTATTTCATTCCTTTTTATGTCTGAGTAATATTCCATTGTGTCTATATACCACATCTTCTTTATCCATTCATTTGTCGATGGATACTTAGGTTGCTTCCATGTCTTGACTATTGTAAATAGTGCTGCAAAGAACACTGGGGTGCATGTATTCTCTTGAATTATAATTTTCACTGGATCATATGGTAACTCTATTTTTAGTTTTTTAAGGACCCTACATACTGTTCTCCATAGTGGTTACCAAAAAGGAAAGAGGAGGGGGTGGGATAAATTAGGAGTTGGGGATTAACGTAAACACACTACTATATATAAAATAGATAACCAACAAGGACCTACTGTACAGCACAGGGAACTATACTTGATATTTTGTAATAATCTATAATGGAAAAGAATCTAATATATATATATGTGTGTGTGTGTGTGTATATATAACTGAATCACTTGCTGTACACCTAAAACTTACACAATATTGTATATCAACTATATTTCAATAAAAATTAAAAAAATAAATATTGGTCTGGCCTTTGTATTGGATGTGGTATTTGAGAGCTCATATTATGTTGTTAAGGGAACATTGGTTGAACACTTACTTTAAGTTACAGTGCCTGGAGCTTTATATGCATTATTCAATTAAATCTTCAAAATGGCACTATTCTGGCTGTTCATATTTTACAGATGAGGAGGATTTTTCAGAAAGATTTTCTTTCTAGAAGCTTTAGATGTATTAAACATGTCCAAGATCACATAGTTTAATAACAAGCAGAACAGGAATTTCAAACCAAGTTTCTCTATTTGTAAGCCCCATGTTCATGCCTTTACCTAACAAGCTGATAACACCTGGCATGAAAGAAAGGACATTTGGTAGGGATGGGAAGCATCTTCAAGTAGCCATGACTACTGCTTTGCTAAGTGATGTTAGTTAGAATTTCATATCTACATTTTCTCATTTGTGATTATGGGGTCACTAGCCCCAGCCCTCTTTTACACAAAGTCTTAAGAAGACTAATTAGGCAACGTCCATAAAACTCCTTTAGCTCCTTGGAGAAGGTTTTTATATTAATCTCAGTCATTATTATTCAAACAGTATTGCAACTCAACACAGATTAATTTTGAAGAATCTCTCAGACTACCTAAATGGACAATAGAAAAGCAATATATTTGCTTATCTTTTATCTCAATGCCTATCTTAATTATGTAACACTGCAGGAAAGTCAAAACACAGCCTCGCTCTGAATACTAAATGTATTTGCTTGCTTGACTTCTAGCACCTGCTTGGGTATCAAGACTTCTTGAAAACTAAATGGCTAAATTACTTGAGGTTGTTTAAGATCAACCTACCTGAGGGGGAAAAATTTCTATTCAGAGAAATGTCTCCTGCTATCTTTTCCCATCCTCTTCCCCTGTAAAAATTTGCCAAATTTTTCTCCATCAAAGTCTTTTGTGTCTACCCCAGGCAACTTTGAGTTTTTCTCTCCTCTGAACTCATGCACAGTGGGTGAATTCCTTCAGATACTCTACTGAGAGTAATCTCTTGACAATGATGAAGAATTGAACTTAAGAGACAATGGAAAGAACACTTTTTGTTCATCTTCTGTATGAAGACATAACCTACCACCATGCTGCCCCTATTTACCATTATAGCATGATGGTCAGCGGATCATGAAACCCACAGTCTTTTTTTCAAATAAATTTTTGCCATTATAATGTATAAGAAATAATGAAACCCACCTCTTTATAGATCCCTGAAAATTACTAATGGGCTTTATTATTTCAGAAATTATTTATTCTGAATATCACTTACTGAAGCCACTAATTGTGGCATATACACAAAGCTTTCTAGACTAGATATTGTTTATTCTGAATCCAAAGTCCATGCACGTGTGTATGGACTTCTGTGTGTGTTACCGTTTGTCTGTATAACTGCTGGATTGCAAAGCCCATAAGGGATGAATATTTTCTACCCTAACATGGTGAGGGTGATCAGTTCAGCATTTAATGAATTAATAACTGAGTGAATGAGTTGTTGCCTTACAGAATTTCCTTCAAGTCTTAAAAACCTAAGTACCTTCTCAAAATTCACTGCTTCATGGATAGGCTTTGTAATGACAGGGAAGAATCAATAAGAAAATAATATTTAATGATTATGGGAACACTGTTAGGGTTGTAATTTGTTATTTAACTATACATTTTTTCTCCCTCAAAGAAAATTTTATTTAACTATGCATGAAATTAAAGATCCCTGTAGTTTAGACCTTGGGTACTTAAATTTTGTGAATAGTGGGACTTTGATGTTCTTTCTTTTTTCCCCTTCGTGTTAGCATTTTAAAATTTTTGAGGAGGCAATATATTCACAGGGTTCAGAATTAAAAATAAAAGGGTATTATTGAGTGAAAAATTTTGCTTCCACATCTCTGTCTTCTGGCCTTAGTTCCCTTCCCCACAGACCAAAAAAATCCTAGGTACATTTCCACAAATATTTTAAGATATATAGGCTATTTCAAGATCTTTCAAGGAGTTGCAAGATTATTTTAAAGGAATTTAAATATTTTTATTGAAATATAGTTGATTTACAATGTTGTGTTAGTTTCAGGTGTACAGCAAAGTGATTCTATATTCTTTTTTAGATGTTAAAGGATATTTTAAGATATATAAGGGTACACACACAGCCCCCTATTTTTATTTACTGTTTGTTTGCTACATGGCATACAGTGCAACACTTTTTCTACGAATTTTCAAAGAGCAGATCTTTTACCTTTTCCCATTATGTGTCATCTTCTTGGCCTGAATGAACTCTTTTGAACTTTAAGGGTCATTTGACATTTGTCTTTTGGCTCTTCCAGCTTTATGATGTCTGGTCATCTTCAGACATACTTACAATGACCATCTTCAATGACATGGAATCCGAACCATTTAACCAACACTCTCAGCACAGCATCATCAGTCTACATATGGCATTATGTTACCCAGTCCACATTTTACAGAATTCAACATTGTTCTCTCTGGAGAGCATTAAATGAGTTTCTTTTGCTTTTTAATTTTTTTTTTGAGATACAACTGGCATATAACATTGTGCAAGTTAAAGGTGTACAACATGTTGATTTTATACATTTATATATTACTATGTGATTACCACCATATTATTAGCTAACATCCCCTCAAGTCACATAATTATCATTTCTTTTTTGTGAGAACACTTAAAGTCTAGTTTGGGGTTTTTTTAGCAACTTTGAAGTATATAATACAGTATTGTTGACTATAATCACAAAGCTATGCATGAGCTCTCCAGAACTTACCTTCTAGCTGCAAGTTTGTACACTTTGACCAATATCTCCCTAATTCCCACATCTCCCAGCCCTAATAACCACCATTCTACTCTCTGTTTCCACAAGTTTGGCTCTTTTAGATTACATCAATATATGATATCCTACAGTATTTGTCTTCCTCTATGTGACTTTTCTCATTTAGCATAATGTCCTCAAGGTCCATCCAAGTTGTCGCAAATGGAAGGTTTCGTTCTTTCTCATGGCTCAATAATATTCCATGATAAATATGCTATGTCTTTGTTGTCCATTCATCCATTGATGGATACTTAGGTTATTTCTGTTACTTGGCTAAGGTGAATAATGCTGATAAACATGGAGTGCAGATATCTTTTCAATATCCTGTTCTCATTTCCTTTGAATATATACCCAGAAGTGGGATTGCTCTTTTGAGGAAACTTCACATTGTTTCCTATAGTGGCTGCACCAATTTACATTTCCACCAACAGTGCACTAGGATTCCCTTTTCTCTATGTCCTTGACAACATTTGCAATCTCGTCTTTTTGATAACAGCCATTTTAACAGGTGTGAAGTGGTATCTCATCATAGTCCTGATTTGAATTTCACTGATGATTAGTGATGTTGAGCACCTTTTCATATACTTTTGGCCATTTATACGTCTTCTTTGAAAAAAAGTCTATTTATATCCTCTGCTCATTTTTTAATTAGATTGGTTGTGTTTGTTTATCTATTTATTTATTGCTATTGAGTTGTATGAGTTCTTTCTATATTTTAATTATTAACACCTGAACAGATATATGACTTGCAAATATTTTATGTCATTCCATAGGTTGCCTTTCTATTTTGTAGGTGTTTTTTTTGTTGTACAGAAGGTTTTAGTTTGATGTTGCCCCACTTGCTTATTTTTGCATTTATTGCCTTTGCTTCTGGTGTTAAATCCAAAAACTCATTACCAAGACTGAGGTCAAGGAGATTTCTGCCAATGTTTTCTTCTAAGAGTTTTATGGTTTCAGGTCTTATGTTCAAGTCTTTAATCAATTTTGAGTTTATTTTTGTGTATGGTGTAAGTAGTGGTCAAGTTTCATTTTTTTGCATATGATTGTACAGTTTTCCCATCACCATTCACTGAAGAGACTATCCTTTCCTCCTTGAGTATTCTTGACTCCCTTGTTAAAATATTAGTTGATGACCATATATGTGTATGGGGGGGGTTATTTGTGGGCTTTCAGCTGTGTTCCACTGATTTATGTGTCTATTTTTATGCCTGTACCACACTGTTTAAATTACTATAGCTTTGTAGTATAGATTGAAATCAGGAAGTGTGATGCCTCCAGCTTTCTCAGGATTGTGTTTTCAGTGTTTTTGTGGTTTCATACAAATTTTAGGATTTTTTTTTCTATTTCTATGAAAAAAAGTCACTGGCATTTTGATGGGATGGCATTGATTCTATATATGCCTTTGGATAATATGGACATTTTAACAATATTAATTATTTTGATCCATGAACATTGGGATATCTTTCCATTGTTTGTCTCTTCCTCAATTTCTTTCAACAAAGTCATGTTTCTCTTTGTACAGATTATCCCTTCCTTGGTTAAACTTATTCTTTTTTTTTTTTTTTTTTTTTTTTTTGCTGTGCGTGGGCCTCTCACTGTTGTGGCTTCTCCCGTTGCGGAGCACAGGCTCTGGACGCGCAGGCTCAGCGACCATGGCTCACAGGCCCAGCCGCTCCGCAGCATGTGGGATCTTCCCAGACCGCGGCACGAACCCGTATCTCCTGCATCGGCAGGCGGACTCTCAACCACTGCGCCACCAGGGAAGCCCTAAACTTATTCTTAAATATCTTTTTTTTTTTTTTTTTTTTTAGTGATATGCGGGCCTCTCACTGTTGTGGCCTCTCCCGTTGCAGAGCACAGGCTCCAGACGCGCAGGCTCAGCAGCCATGGCTCACAGGCCCAGCCGCTCCGTGGCATGTGGGATCTTCCTAGACGGGGCACGAACCCGTGTCCCCTGCATCAGCAGGCGGACTCCCAAACACCCACCAGGGAAGCCCTTAAATATCTTATTGTGAATAGGCTTTCCTTATTTCTTTTTTCAGATATTTTGTTGTTATTGTATAGAATATAACCGATTTCTGTATGTTGTTTTTATATGCTACCACTTTACTGAATTTGTTGATTAGTTCCAACAGATTTTTGATTGGGTCTTTAGGATTCTCTCTATAAAAATATTATATCATCTGCAAATAATAGCAATTTGACTTCTTCCTTTCCAATTTTGGATATATTTTATTTCTTTGTCTTTCCTGATGATTGCTCTAGCTAGGACATCCAGAACTATGTTGAATGAGAGTGGGCATCCTTGTCTTGTTCCTGATCTTAGGAGAAAAGCTTTCAACCTTTACTCACTGTGTATGATATTAGCTATGGGTATGTCATAAATGGTCTTTACTTTATAGAATGTTCCTTCTATACCCAATCTGTTGAATGTTTTTATCATGAAATAATATTGAAATTTGTCAAATACATTTTCTTCATCTACTGAGTTGATCATATGGATTTACCTTTCATTCTATTAATTTTGTGTTTCATTCAGTATATATACACCTTCAGAATTTTGAGTTTATCATTCCATTATCTCTTGGTCTGTAAGGTCTTTTACTGAGAACTCTGTTGATAGCCTATTGGGGTTCCTTTGTAGGTTACAATGTTTTACCTCTTGCTGCTCTTAGGAATCCTTTTTATCTTTGATTTTTGACAGTTTCTTTATCATGTGTCTTGGAGAAGTTCATTTTGGATTGAAATAATGAGGTAATCTATTAACCTCAGGAAGTTGAATGTCCAAGCCTATCCACAAGTTTGGGAAGTTCTCAGCCATTATTTGTTTAAATAAACTGTATGCTCTCTTCTCTTTCTCTTTTCCTTCCAGAACTCTAGTGATTCTGATATTTGCTTTTATGTTGGGGCCTTATAGATCACAAAGGTTTTCTATTTTCTTATTCATTAACTTTTCTTTGTTCTCCTCTTACTGGGTTGTTTCAAAATTTCTACCCCCAACTCATTTATTCTCTCTTCTGTTTGGTCTATTTCACTGTCAATGTTCTCTTTTGCATTTATCATTTCAGTCACTGAATTCTTTAGTTCCAAAATTTCTGTGTTTTCTTAAATTTATTTATGATTTCTAACTCTTTGTTACAGTTCTCATTTTATTCTTGTATTGTTTTTCTATTATCTTTGATTTGTTTGTCTGTGGATTTTTGTTTGCTTATTTTGTTTCATTTTGTTTCTGTAGCTCATTGAGTTTCCTAAAGATAGCTATTTTAAATATTGTTGGGCAAATCTCAGATTTCCATGTATTTGGGTTTGCTTACTGAAAGATTTTTGAGATTTTTTGGTGATGCCATATTTTCTTGATTCTTCACATTCCTTGGAATGTTGAATTGCTATTTTACCTTTTAAGGAGCTGTCATCTCCTACAATCTTTACTAGCTGCCTTCAGGTGGGAGATACTTTTTGTTGGTTCTGCTTTTATCTGAGGTTTTCTCTGACTTTGCATGGATACAGCTGCTCCATGCTCCTTGCCCCCTCTTGTGACAGAACTCTTAATCTTTGATGTTTTCTCTTGATTTCATAGCTCACCAGGATGGCTGCTAGAAACCTCTGTTTTCTTTTTCTGAAGGTGGCACTAATGTTTAAGTTTATGGTTTCTCTCTTGTCATTAGACCTTGGCTTGTTTTCTGCAGGCACTTCCTGTCTACTGGGGCTTGCTCTCACTGTCACCCTTGAAATAGCATGCAAGAAGCTGGCAGCATAGTGATGGGGGGAAGTATGGGTTTGGTACTTGGTATTTTGGAGTGCCTTTAGGTCAGCTGGGGGAATCTGCAGGTGATGTTTACCCAGCAGTTTGTAGGCAAACTTCCTGCTGGAGTCCTGGACACAGTCAGCAGGAAACCTTCCCTTTAAGGCCCTCTCATGTTCTCATTTGCCTCTTCCTTGCTCTCCTTCTCCCCTGTCATGGAGGTCTTGCCTCTGTACTCTGGGTGCTATGGTACAAACATTTTTCTGCAGCAGCATCATGCATGGCTGGTGAAGTCGAGCACTCACTGATCACTTTTCCTCCACAGGAGAGGTCACTGCAGGCTAGTTCAGCCCCACATTGTGCCACCATAGGTGAGGGGCACACTGGTAAAATTTCTCTTACTCTTTCCAGTGCATTCAAGCTTACATTTTTTTTTTCTCCAACAGAGTATTTGAATCTCTCCTCTGGATACTTGGACAACTAAAAAGCCTGTCTTGTCTGTGGGTGTCTGCTCAAGTCAGTGCTCTCCAGGTGCTTGGTGAATACAGCTGAGAGGGCTGAAGCTAGTTCACAGGCTCCTGCTGGTTCCACAGCTTGTACCAAGATCTATCCTCTTCCTTGATGCATAGATGGGCAATACTCCTTCTGAGACCCTTGGCATATGGTGCTGGGTCCCACTACTCCCTCAGAGGCATTTTTGTTCATGAATGAATGTTGGATTTTAGGTGTTAAAAGAAGGGACAAAATGAGAGAACTCATACCACCGTGATGCTAACCTTGACTTTCAATTTGATTATATCTCTATTTGAGTAAAATGTATTCAATATCTGTAACCATGTTCCTACTCTAAAATTTATTTTAAAATATTATTTGTAGTTTCTTATTAAAATTAATTTAACAAGCATTATTAAGCTGCTTAATTCTTTATAATTTTCTTTGAACACATTGGACTAGACATTCCCGAATATGGTCTATATAACTGCCCAGAATGACATGTAGCAGTAGCAAATATATTGATATTATTTAGCTATTCAGAAGTTATTCAGCATGATTTGTACACTGCTGAGGATAATTTGAGGGTTCCCAAAATTTGGAGAATGATTATGTTGTGGAAAAGAATACATAAAGAGAATTACATTACATATTTCTTAAATGCTCATTACCAGTAGTGTATGTTATACACCTAATTAGTTTTTAAAATTATTTAAAATACAGCAAACACATAAAGAATAAAATAAAAAAATCCCATCTTACCAGCAGCTTTATAAATAAATTTTATATTACCAACCTAGTTGTGGTACCTGATACCTATCTGGTTGCATCAGATACAATTGTTGTCCTTTCCAGTGATCAACAGTAATCTGAATTTGATTTCATATTCACATGTACATGTATATACTCTTATAGTAAATATAGAAATATACAGAACAATATATAAAAACAATTATGTTACATGTCTTTGTTTTTCATGTTTATCTAAGTTGTTACTTACTGTGTGTGTGTTTCCTCAGTCAATAGTTTTGTCAAATTCTTCATGTTGACATCTGTTACTCCAGAGTTTCTAGTTTCACTGATTATAGTGTCCTATTGTACAAATAAACCACAATTAATTTACCAATTCTTCTGCTGATGGGAAAACAATTGTGTTACTGTGGGTGTATGTGTATAATGCATACACATGTATTTCCACGTATAGACACACATAACAAAGCAATGTTATCTATAATAGAAATTAAGATATGTGTCTCCTTTGTAAACATATGAGAGATTCTCTAACAGAGAATTCTAGGTAGCAGAATAAGTGTACTATCACCTTTCATATGAAAAAACAAATAATTATTTGAAGAGACTGTAGAAATTAACATCTATAATCCCATTAACACAAGAATTACACAAGCACTCCCACTGATCTACATCTTCCTCAAGACCTAGTATTGCCTG